>NW_027138881.1:803442-808442 GCF_035084215.1 Heptranchias perlo | reverse complement strand
ACTGCAGCAATACCTCCCTGTTTTTATATTCTATCCCCCTAGCAATAAAAGCCAACATTCCGTTGGCCTTCTTGATCACCTGCTGCACCTGCATACTAACTTTTTAATTCATAGAGTCATAGAGTTATACAGCACGGATAGAGGCCCTTCGGTCCATCGTGTCCGCGCCGGCCATCAAGCCCTGTCTACTCTAATCCCATATTCCAGCATTTGGTCCGTAGCCTTGTATGCTATGGCATTTCAAGTGCTCATCCAAATGCTTCTTGAATGTTGTGAGGGTTCCTGCCTCCACAACCCTCTCAGGCAGTGAGTTCCAGACTCCAACCACCCTCTGGGTGAAAAAGTTCTTTCTCAAATCCCCTCTAAACCTCCCGCCTTTTACCTTGAATCTATGTCCCCTTGTTATAGAACCCTCAACGAAGGGAAAAAGCTCCTTAGTATCTATCCTATCTGTGCCCCTCATAATTTTGTACACCTCAATCATGTCCCCCCTCAGCCTCCTCTGCTCCAAGGAAAACAAACCCAATCTTCCCAGTCTCTCTTCATAGCTGAAGCGCTCCAGCCCTGGTAACATCCTGGTGAATCTCCTCTGCACCCTCTCCAAAGCGATCACATCCTTCCTGTAGTGTGGCGACCAGAACTACACACAGTACTCCAGCTGTGGCCTAATACAGCTCCATCTTGCACATTTAGATAAACATAATTTAATAGGACACTATTAAATATTTCTTGCACTAGGACCCCCAGATCCCTTTGTACTGCAGTACTTTCCAGGTTCTCGCCATTAAGATAATAACTTGCTCTCTGATTTTTTCCTGCCAAAGTGCATAACCTCACATTTTCCAATATTGTATTGCATCTGCCATATCTCCGCCCACTCACCCAGCCTGTCTATATCCCCTTGTAGGTTTTTTATGTCCTCCTCACTCTCTACTTTCCATCCCATCTTTGTATCATCTGCAAACTTTGATATGTTACACTCGGTCCCCTCCTCCAAATCGTTAATATAGATTGTAAAGAGTTGGGGACCCAGCACCGACCCCTGCGGAACACCACTGGCTGCTGGTTGCCAGTCCGAGAATGAACCGTTTATCTGTGTGCATGTGCATGTATCAGTTCCTCTGTGTGTGTGTGTTGTGTATCAATCCCAATGTGTGTGTGTGTGTGTGTGAGTGTGTATCAGTCCCAGTGTGTTTGTGTGTGTTTGTGTATCAGTGTGCGTGTGTGTGTGTGTGTGTGTGTGTGTGTATCAGTCCCTGTATGTGCATGTGTGTATTAGTCTGTGTGTGTGTGTCAGTCGCGGTCCATATCTGTGTGTGTGTGCATGTTTATCAGTCCCGGTGTGTTTGTGTGTGTGTATGTTTGTGTGTGTGAATCAGTCACTGTGTGTGTGTGTGTGTGTGTGTATATCAGTCCCGGGGGGTGTGTGTGTGTGTGTGTGTGTGTGCTCGCGCACGCGAACATAGGAACATAGGAACAGGAGTAGGCCATTCAGCCCCTCGTGCCTGCTCCGCCATTTGATAAGATCATGGCTGATCTGTGATCTAACTCCATTTCCCGCCTTTGGCCCATATCCCTTAATACCTTTGGTTGTCAAAAAGCTATCTATCTCAGATTTAAAATTAGCAATTGAGCTAGTATCAATTGCCGTTTGCGGAAGAGAGTTCCAAACTTCTACCACCCTTTGTGTGTAGAAATGTTTTCTAATCTCACTCCTGAAAGGTCTCGCTCTAATTTTTAGACTGTGCCCCCTACTCCTAGAATCCCCAACCAGCGGAAATAGTTTCTCTCTATCCACCCTATCCGTTCCCCTTAATATCTTATAAACTTCGATCAGATCACCCCTTAACCTTCGAAACTCCAGAGAATACAACCCCAATTTGTGTAATCTCTCCTCGTAACTTAACCCTTGAAATCCGGGTATCATTCTAGTAAACCTACGCTGCACTCCCTCCAAGGCCAATATGTCCTTCCAAAAGTGCGGTGCCCAGAACTGCTCACAGTACTCCAGGTGCGGTCTAACCAGGGTTTTGTATAGCTGCAGCATAACTTCTGCCCCCTTGTACTCCAGTCCTCTAGATATAAAGGCCAGCATTCCATTAGCCGTATTGATTATTTTCTGCGGGACACCACTAGTCACATCCTGCCAATGTGAGTACTTACCCATTTTCCTTACTCTCTGTCGCCTTTCGCTCAGCCAAATTCCTAACCAAGTCCGTACTTTTCCCTCGATTCCATGGGCTTCTATCTTAGCTAACAGTCTCTTATGTGGGACCTTATCAAATGCCTTCTGGAAGTCCATATAAATAACATCCATTGACATTCTCCTGTCCACTACTTTAGTCACCTCTTCAAAAAATCCAATCAGGTTTGTCAGGCACGACCTACCTTTCACAAATCCATGCTGGCTCTCTCTGATTAACTGAAAATTCTCGAGGTGTTCAGTCACCCTATCTTTAATTATAGACTCCAGCATTTTCCCCACAACAGATGTTAGGCTAACTGGTCTATAATTCCCAGGTTTCCCTCTCTCTCCTTTCTTAAAAAGCGGAGTGACATGTGCAATTTTCCAATCTAGAGGAACAGTTCCTGAATCTAGAGAACTTTGAAAGATTATAGTTAGGGCATCTGCAATGTGCTCACCTACTTCCTTTAAAACCCTGGGATGGAAACCATCTGGTCCTGGGGATTTGTCACTCTTCAGTGCTATTATTTTCTTCATTACTGTTGCTTTACTTATGTTAATTTTATTGAGTCCCTGTCCCCGATTCAATATTAGTTTTCTTGGGATTTCCAGCATGCTATCCTCTTTTTCTACAGTAAATACTGACGCAAAGTAATCGTTCAACATGTCCGCCATTTCCCCATTGTCAATGACAATATCCCCACTTTTAGTTTTTAAGGGGCCAACACTGCTCCTGACCACCCTCTTTTTCCTAATATAACTATAGAAGTTCTTCGCATTGGTTTTGATATCCCTTGCGAGTTTTTTTTCATACTCTCTTTTTGTAGCTCTTACTATCTGTTTTGTGACCCTTTGTTGATCTTTGTATCTTTCCCATTTGCCAGCATCTGTGCCATTTTTTGCCTTTTTGTATGCCCTTTCCTTCTGTCTTATACTGTCCCTTACCTCTTTAGTTGTCCATGGCTGTTTTTTTTGGCAAGTAGAGTTCTTGCCCCTCAAGGGTATAAACCGATTCTGTATCTCGTTAAATGTTTCTTTAAACATTTCCCACTGATCATCAGTTGTTTTACCCATTAACAGATTTGCCCAGTTTACTGTGGACAGTCTCTGTCTCATCCCATTGAAGTCGGCCTTACCCAAGTCTAGAATCTTAGCAGCCGATTCACTTTTTTTCCTTTCAAACACTACATTGAACTCGATCATGTTATGATCGCGACTGGATAGATGTTCACGCACAGTTAAGCTGTTAACTAAATCTGGTTCATTACTCATTACTAAATCTAGTATGACTTGCCCCCTTGTTGCCTCTAGGACATACTGCTGTAGAAAACTATCCCGGACACACTCAAGAAATTCACTACCTTTCTGACAGTTGCTAGTCTGCTTTTCCCAACCTATGTGAAGGTTAAAGTCCCCCATTGAGACCACTATGCCTTTCTTACACGCTTGTCTAATCTCTGCATTTATACAATCTCGCACTTCAGAGCTGCTGCCAGGGGTCCTATACACAACTCCCACTATAGTCTGAGATCCTTTCCTATTTCTCAATTCAACCCATAAGGTCTCTGTTGGCTGCTTACCCCTCGTTATATCCTCCTTTATCATTGAAGTGATTTCATCTCTAATCACTAAGGCTACTCCTCCCCCTCTTCCATTTTCCCCAGCTCTCCTGTAGACTTTATAACCTGGTATATTTAATTCCCAATCCTGACCATCCTGCAACCATGTCTCAGTAATAGCTATCATGTCATACCCTCCAATTTGAATTTGTGCCTGTAGTTCATTTAATTTATTCCTTATATTCCGTGCATTTGTATATAGAACTCTTAGTTGGGCCACACACCCTGGCCTGACCTTCAGCTTTGATGCTGGGTTAATCGCCTTATGCCTTCTAGTTTTCACTATATCTGTATTGCCTAAAGTACACTTTCTTTCCGCTGCTCTACGCTTTTCCCTTTTACTTGTTCTTGAACAACTGTTTGTACTATTTGTATTGTAAATTTCCCCTGGGTCTTCCCCTCTCTTGCTGCTCTCAACTTTATTCCCTTCTGACTCCCCGCTCAGGTTCCCATCCCCCTGCCACTCTAGTTTAAACCTTCCCCAACAGCACTAGCAAACACCCCCACGAGGACATTGGTCCCGGTCCTGCTCGTGTGTAACCCGTCTCGTTTGTACAGGTCCCACCTTCCCCAGAACCGGTCCCAATGTCCCAGGAATCTAAATCCCTCCCTCCTACACCATCCCTGTAGCCACGCATTCATCCTGTCTATTCTCCTGTTCCTATACTCACTGGCACGTGGCACTGGTAGTAATCCTGAGATCACTACCTTTGAGGTCCTGCTTTTTAATTTATCTCCTAACTCCTTGAATTCACCTTGCAGGACCTCATCCCTTTTTTTACCTATGTCGTTGGCACCGATATGGACCACGACTACTGGCTGTTCACCCTCCCCCTCCAGAATGCCCTGCAGCCGTTCCGTGACATCCTTGACCCTAGCACCAGGGAGGCAACATACCATCCTGGAGTCACGTTTACTGCTGCAGAAACGCCTATCTGTTCCCCTTACAATCGAATCCCCTATCACTATAGCCCTGCCACTCTTCTTCCTCCCCTTGGCTCTTGCTGCTTTCAACAGTATCCAAAGTGGAATATCTGTTTGAGAGGGAGATGGCCCCAGGGGACTCCTGCTCTACCTGCCTAGTCCTTTTACTCTGCCTGGCGGTCACCCATTTCCTTTCTGCCTGCGTAATCTTCACCTGCGGTGTGACCACCTCACTGAACGTGCTATCCACGATAGTCTCAGCATCACGGATG
>NW_027138881.1:723442-798442 GCF_035084215.1 Heptranchias perlo | reverse complement strand
GTGTGTGTGTTTGTGTGTGTGTTTCTATCAGTCCTAGTGTGTGTGTGTGTGCGTTTCAGTCACGGCATGTGTGTGTGTGTGTGTGTGTGTCTGTGTTTCTATCAGTCCCGGTGTGTGTGTGTCTGTGCGTGTATGCGCGCATGCGTGTATCAGTCCCTGTGTGTGTGTGTTTCAATCCCAGTGTGTGTGTATGTGTGTGTGCCTGTATCAGTCCCTGTGTGTGTATGTGTATCAGTCCCTGTGTGTGTGTGTGTGTGTGTGTACACCTGCGTATCAGTTCCAGTGTGTGTGTGTATCAGTCTGTGTGTGTGTGTGTGTGTGTGTGTGTGTGTGTCAGTTGCGGTCCATGTCTGTGTGTATGTGTGTGTGTATGTTTATCAGTCTCAATGTGTTTGTGTATGTGTTTGTTTGTGCCTGTGAATCAGTACCACTGTATATGTATCAGTTCCACTGAGTGTGTGTGTGTGCGCGCGCGCGCCTGCATATGTGTGTATCAGTCCCAGTGTGTGTGTGTATTAGCGCGTGCATGTGTCAGTTGCGGTCCGTGTCTGTGTGCATGTGCATGTTTATCAGTCCCGGTGTGTGTGTGTATCTGTCTGTGTGTGTTTGTGTGTGTGTTTCTATCAGTCCTGGTGTGTGTGTGTGTGTGTGTGTGTGTGTGTGTTTCTATCAGTCCTGGGGGGGTGTGTGTGTGTGTGTGTTTCTATCAGTCCTGGGGTGTGTGTGTGTGTGTGTATCAGTCCCTGAGTGTGTATGTCTATCAGTCCGTGTGTGTGTCAGTCGCAGTGCATGTCTGTGTGTGTGTTTATCCGTCCTGGTGTGTGGTAAGTGTGTGAGTGTGTGTGTGTGTGCGTGTGTGTGCATATCAGTCCCAGTGTGTGGGTGCATATCAGTCCCGGTGTGTGTGTGCGTATCAGTCGTTCGCTGTGTGTGTGTGTATGTGTATGTATCAGCCCCTGGGTGTGTATCAGTCTCAGTGTGTGTGTGTGTGTGTGTGTGTGTATCAGCCCTTGTGTGTGTGTGTGTGTGCGTACCAGTCCTTGTGTGTATGTGTGTGTATATATATATCAGTCCCGGTGTGTGTGTGTGTGTGTGTGTGTGTATGTTTATCAGTCCTGGTATATGTGTGTGTGTGTGTGTATGTTTATCAGTCCCGGTGGGTGTGTGTGTGTGTGTGTGTGCGTTTATCAGTCCCGGCATGTGTATGTGTGTTTGTGTGTGTGAATCAGTCCCGGTGTGTGTGTGTGTGTGGGTGTGTTTGTGTATATCAGTCCTGGTGTGTGTGTGTGTGTGTGGGTGTGTGCGTATCAGTCCCAGTGTGTGTGTGTGCGTATCAGTTCCAGTGTGTGTTCGTATCAGTCCCATTGTGTGTGTGTGTGTGTGTGTGAATCAGTCCAGGTGTTTGTATATGAGTCCTGGTGTGTGGTGTGTATGTGTGTATCAGTCCCTGTGTGTGTGTGTGTGTGTGTGTGTCTGTGTATCAGTCCTTGTGTGTGTATCACTCCCTGTGTGTGGGTGCTTATCAGTCCCAGTGTGTGTGTGTGCGTATCAGTCGTTCGCTGTGTGTGTGTATGTATATGTATCAGCTCTTGTGTGTGTGTGTGTGTGTGTGTGTGTGTGTGTGTATCAGTCTCTGAGTGTGTGTGTGCATGTGTGTGTGTGTGTTTCAGACCTTGTGTGTGTATCACACAGAGTCAATGTTAATGATAGTTAACGATTGTAATCTTAGAGTTCTGTATTTCTCATGATGCTGTACCATGCTGAATAAATGCAAGTACGCAGGAAACTCAGATGTTTTTCAATAAATTCCGTTCAATTCAGTTTCATGCCTTCCAGATTCTCAGAGAGTTCATTCCTTCCCCTCAAAACCTGAATCCGTTTGACGCATTTCCTTTTCCCATTTGGATGTATGTTAATTGTTCTTTAAACATCACAATCTTGCAGTTCCACTCATTTCCTGTCCTTACTGATGGCAAATCTTAGAATCTTGATGGTGAATTTGTGCTTTCAATAAAATTAGTATCTTAATATGTTGCAATTATAATTCAAACCTGTTTCCAATTCCAAAGATCAAAATGTAACTGCCTAAAGGAGGTTGATAAATGTGGGGATCAAAGCTGAAAGCCGGACAATGCCTCCCCGCGCCCTCACTTTAGTAACTATATGGAGGCACATTTCGATTTTCTCCAGCCGTTTACAGTGTCTAATGGTGTCCTCATTAGATTAAGCCTCAGACCTGCCCTTCCTCCTGTATCTCTCAACTCAGTCGCACTCCTGAGACTGGAGCCCACACCTATCATTGCTGCATCACTTACTGTTGGTAGATGTGATTTTGGGGTTACAGTGTTGCCCTTTCACCTCTGGAACCTGTGCAGCTGGAATTCCTGGTTCCATAGATATGAAACGATTAGAAAGTTTTCTTACCATTTCCAGCAGTGCCCTATTTGCAAATGCAGCAGACACCTATTGCCTGTTTCAGGCGGGTGCCTATTGCCTGTTTCAGGCGGGTGCCTATTGCCTGTTTCAGGCGGGTGCCTATTGCCTGTTTCATGCGGGTGCCTATTGCCTGTTTCAGGCGGGTGCCTATTGCCTGTTTCAGGCGGGTGCCTATTGCCTGTTTCAGGCGGGTGCCTATTGCCTGTTTCAGGCGGGTGCCTATTGCCTGTTTCAGGCGGGTGCCTATTGCCTGTTTCAGGCGGGTGCCTATTGCCTGTTTCAGGCGGGTGCCTATTGCTGGCACAATTCCAGGAGAGATGAGGAATGGGAGGTTGCGACTCGAAATTGGTCCCCAACAGGGCTCATAATCAGCCACCCCTCGAATATTTATCCAATTCCCTCTCATTTTTCCATACCTCCACCTCTGCCTCTCTGGACATTCCCCATCTTCTGTGTAAAGTATTCGAAGTTGGAACACATCATTCAGGGTAATGTCCAAGGAGCTTTTTTTATGTTGTTTTCATTTCAAACCCTTAACTATACCCCACCACCACCCCCACCCACCACCAAAGAAAGTTTCAATTTAAAAGTGTATGTTCGTCAAAAAGTGATAAAATTCCCAAAACAGATCAGCACAAATGGAGACATCTCTCAGAGTCTGTGAAATTCTAATATGCTGTCTGTTAAAGGGACAATGTGTGTTGACTGGTGTTTCCTGCAGCACAGACAGGATTTTGCAGCTTCTAAAGTCAGGCTGAACTGCAGATTTATATTTGTATGTTGACCTCATCGAAAGCTGCCAATGTCAGTCATCTCTCACGTCAAAAGCACAGGATGGAAAAGGTTAAAACCAAGATGCTAATTCCTCAGCTTCCTCTCAAATTAAGCATTTTAAAAATATTACCAAATGTATCTGAGAACTAGAACGGGCTGATATCATCTGAAAAGAATAAATTCAGTTGACATTCTATTCCTACATTCAATCTTTTTTTCCTCTGTGAAATATCAGATGTTTACGACATTAAAGGGTCTCTACAAATGCAAGTTGTTGTTTCTTAATATTTATCATTTTTTTTCTGTCGCTTGTGGATTTCACTGATGGATTTAACCTTTTAAAATGTTATTGGCCTAGAAAGTCAAAGGCACTGCACTTGGTTTTTCAGGAGCTAAATGGACGCCTAGGCCACGGCGGGCAGGAAGCCCCCGCTCATTCCCAGCCGCCCTTCCTATTGGTAAAAGCAACAAAAAAAGGCATTAGGCCCTTTGCATCTGCAAATAAGGGGCCTCACACTTGCCTGAGGCTCTCTGAACAAAACTGGGATGTTCTGAACGTAGCCATCAAGAAAACTAGGTCTATATGCAACCTAACCGGCGGTCTTTAAAGGGACCTCTGCAGGCCACTACCAACAAGCTAAGTTACTTACCTGAATGTGTAGCCGGCCCCACATTAAAACTGTGTGCCTCTGCCGGTCACTTCTCGCAACTGCGCCCCCCCACACCTCAATCACTGCCCCCACCCCTGTCCCTGATGTCTCCCCATCCCCCCGTCCCCCCTGTCCCAGTTGCTTCCCCTTTAACCTCTTACCTGGTGACGCGCTGGCCTGAAATTCGAAGGCTCTTTTCCAGCGAGCTGCCGTGGGAGGGCCAGCAGGTGCCTGTAGCTTGCTGGTCCCATTTAAATGAGGCCCGAGGTCCAATATTGGGTGCACCTCGGGCCCACCCATTCAGGCACAGGGATCGGGCAGGGTGGCACAAACAAATTTCTTGGCCATTGTTTTTTATTTATAAATCAAAATAGTCCAAAGCAAAAAAGAAATAAATTTTGAGACTAGTGTTGTCCAAACTGAAGCCTGGCCCATGTTGCTTGTACAACTCCATCGTATTTAGGCTTATTGACGCTGATTGCAGCCTCGAGTGTACTGCCCGCTGCAGCAATGGCTGGAGCTGGCATCGTTTGAGCCTACAGCACTGTGAGCCTATAGCACTGTGAGCCTACAGCACTATAGCACTGTGAGCCTATAGCACTGTATGAGCCTATAGCACTATAGCACTGTGAGCCTATAGCACTGTATGAGCCTATAGCACTGTGTGAGCCTGTAGCACTGTGAGCCTACAGCACTATAGCACTGTGAGCCTATAGCACTGTATGAGCCTATAGCACTGTGTGAGCCTGTAGCACTGTGAGCCTACAGCACTATAGCACTGTGTGAGCCTATAGCACTGTGTGAGCCTATAGCACTGTGTGAGCCTGTAGCACTGTGAGCCTACAGCACTATAGCACTGTGAGCCTATAGCACTGTATGAGCCTATAGCGCTATAGCACTGTGAGCCTATAGCACTGTGAGCCTACAGCACTATAGCACTGTGAGCCTATAGCACTGTATGAGCCTATAGCGCTATAGCACTGTGTGAGCCTATAGCACTGTGAGCCTATAGCACTGTGAGCCTGTAGCACTGTGTGAGCCTATAGCACTGTGAGCCTATAGCACTGTGAGCCTGTAGCACTGTGTGAGCCTATAGCACTGTGTGAGCCTATAGCACTGTGTGAGCCTGTAGCACTGTGAGCCTACAGCACTATAGCACTGTGAGCCTATAGCACTGTATGAGCCTATAGCGCTATAGCACTGTGAGCCTATAGCACTGTGAGCCTACAGCACTATAGCACTGTGAGCCTATAGCACTGTATGAGCCTATAGCACTATAGCACTGTGTGAGCCTATAGCACTGTGAGCCTATAGCACTGTGAGCCTGTAGCACTGTGTGAGCCTATAGCACTGTGTGAGCCTGTAGCACTGTGAGCCTATAGAACTGTAAGCCTATAGCACTGTGTGAGCCTATAGCACTGTGAGAGCTGGCACTGTGTGAGCCTATAACACACTGTGAGCTGGCACTGTGTGAGCCTATAGCACTGTGTGAGCCTATAGCACTGTGTTAGCTGGCACTGTGAGCTGGCACTTTGTGAGCCTATAGCACTGTGTGAGCTGGCACTGTGAGCTGGCACTGTGTGAGCCTATAGCACTGTGTGAGCTGGCACTGTGAGCTGGCACTGTGTGAGCCTATAACACACTGTGAGCTGGCACTGTGTGAGCCTATAGCACTGTCTGAACCTATAGCATTGTGTGAGCTGGCACTGTGAGCTGGCACTGTGTGAGCCTATAGCACTGTGTAAGCTGGCACTGTGAGCTGGCACTGTGTGAGCCTATAGCACTGTGTTAGCTGGCACTGTGAGCTGGCACTGTGTGAGCCTATAACACACTGTGAGCTGGCACTGTGAGCTGGCACTGTGTGAGCCTATAGCACTGTGTGAGCTGGCACTGTGAGTTGGTGCTGTGTGAGCCTATAACACTGTGTAAGCTGGCACTGTGAACTGGCACTGTGTGAGCCTATAGCACTGTGTAAGCTGGCACTGTGAACTGGCACTGTGTGAGCCTATAGCACTGTGTAAGCTGGCACTGTGAGCTGGCACTGTGTGAGCCTATAGCACTGTGTAAGCTGGCACTGTGAGTTGGTGCTGTGTGAGCCTATAACACACTGTGAGTTGGTGCTGTGTGAGCCTATAGCACTGTGTGAGCTGGCACTGTGAGCTGGCACTGTGTGAGCCTATAGCACTGTGTGAGCTGGCACTGTGAGCTGGCATTGTGTGAGCCTATAGCACTGTGGGAGCTGGCACTGTGAGCTGGCATTGTGTGAGCCTATAGCACTGTGTGAGCTGGCACTGTGAGCTGGCACTGTGTGAGCCTATAGCACTGTGTAAGCTGGCACTGTGAGCTGGCACTGTGTGAGCCTATAGCACTGTGTTAGCTGGCACTGTGTGAGCCTATAGCACTGTGTTAGCTGGCACTGTGAGCTGGCACTGTGTGAGCCTATAGCACTGTGTGAGCTGGCACTGTGAGCTGGCACTGTGTGAGCCTATAACACACTGTGAGCTGGCACTGTGAGTTTGTGCTGTGTGAGCCTATAGCACTGTGTAAGCTGGCACTGTGAGCTGGCACTGTGTGAGCCTATAGCACTGTGTGAGCTGGCACTGTGAGCTGGCACTGTGTGAGCCTATAGCACTGTGTGAGCTGGCACTGTGAGCTGGCACTGTGTGAGCCTATAGCACTGTGTGAGCTGGCACTGTGAGCTGGCACTGTGTGAGCCTATAACACACTGTGAGCTGGCACTGTGAGCTGGCACTGTGTGAGCCTATAGCACTGTGTGAGCTGGCACTGTGAGCTGGCACTGTGTGAGCCTATAGCACTGTGTGAGCTGGCACTGTGAGCTGACAATGTGTGAGCTGCAGAGGTGAGGAGCCACTGCACAACCAGGGCCGTTATAGAGCAGACCATAGGGGTCTTGAAGCAAATGACACACTGCCTCATCTGTCTTTCGGATGAGACATAAACCAAGGCCCTATCTGCCTTCTCAGGTGGATGTAAAATATCCCATGGCACTGTTCAAAGAAGAACAGGGGAGTTCTCCCTGGTGTCCTGGCCAATATTTATCCCCCGACCAACATCACTAAAACACACTATCTGGTCATTCATCACATTGCTGCTTATGGGATCTTGCTGTGCACAAATTAGCTGCTGTGTTTCCTGCATCACAACAGTATCTGCACTTCAAAAGTACTTCATTAGCTGTAAAGCGCCACGGAACGTCCTGAGGTCGTGAAAGGCGCGGTAGAAACGGGAGCTCTTTCATTCTTTTTCTGGAGATGTGTTGCAATACATACCAAAGCGAGCATTACCATTCTGTCTGTTGCGTGCTGCACAATTCTACACTTCAAAGGGGAAAATCCTTGGAGCCACTACAGAAGGAAACTCTGCAGCAGGAACAACAGGAAGGGGATGAGAAGCTGTCAGGCAGCAAATCATTGAAGAATCTTTCTCATGAAGAATCCCTCCCCTCTCTAATGCGCCAATATTCCTTCCTTCCATCCCACCCACTCCTTACATCCACCACCTCAATGCCTCAATTGGTACAAATTCATGGGTGTTGCTTTTACTGTAGGAAGAATATGAAGACAAACAGCATTCCAAATAACATAGTGTACTCCTCCACCATAGTTCAGCATTCTTCATTTGACAAATCATTATATTGAACATTGAGAACTAAAAGTCACTGTTGTCCAAAGCCTTTCTTCTGTGCTCGGTTACCTATTCTAGTGCTCTTACAAAATGGTTCCTCGGTGGCTACAGTTTGGATGGTGGAAGCTGCTGAACTTTCACTGAGGGCACTTGAGATGTCCGTGGTGGGTGACCTTAAGGAGCTTTGGCCCCTGACGAGCCGGCCATGGACTGTTGGGACTCAGCTTCAGCCAATGCAGTCAGGCACCAACACAAGCACAGGCTGAGAGGCTGGCGGGGGAGCAGGTGTGCTGTCGTTCTGAGAGGCAACAGCAGGTGCCTCCTCCGTGGAACCAATACCACTCTCAGGGGATTGGGCCTCAGCACTCCCACTGCTCTGCACGAGAACAGAGTGCAGGCATGCTGGGAGGCTCTCAAAGCCCCTATCCACACTCTCCTTCAGGCTTTGTAAGCCAGAAGAGCTGGACCCGAGGTGGCAGTAGACTGCAGATGGCAGTAGATGAAAAAGGAAATGAGACTGGCAAAGAGAGAGTATGAGACTAGACTGGCAGCTAACATAAAAGGGAATCCAAAAGTCTTCTACAGGCTGTAAACAGTAAACAGGTAGTAAGAGGAGGGGTGGGACCGATTAGGGACCAAAAAGGAGATTTATGCATGGAGGCAGAGGGCATGGCTGAGGTACTAAATGAGTACTTTGCATCTGTCTTTACCAAGGAAGAAGATGCTGCCAAAATTACAGTAAGTAAAGAGATAGTTGAGAAACTGAATGGGCTAAAAATTGATAAATAGGAGATACTAGAAAGGCTGGCTGTACTTAAAGTAGATAAGTCACCAGATCCGGATGGGATGCATCCTAGGTTGCTGAGGGAAGCAAGGGTGGAAATTGCGGAGGTACTGGCCATAATCTTCCAAACATCCTTAGATACAGGGGTGGTGCCAGAGGAGTGGAGAACTACAAATGTTACACCCTTGTTCAAAAAAGGGTGTAAGGATAAACCCAGCAACTATAGGCCAGTCAGTTTAGTGGGGAAACTTTTAGAAACGATAATCCGGGACAAAATTAACAGTCACTTGGACAAGCATGGATTAATTAAGGAAAGCCAGCACGGATTTGTTAAAGGCAAATCATGTTTAACCAACTTGATTGAGTTTTTTGATGAAGTAACAGAGAGGATCGATGAGGGCAGTGTGGTTGATGTGGTGTATATGGACTTCCAAAAGGTGTTTGATAAAATGCCACATAATAGGCTTAGCATCAAAGTTGAAGCCCATGGAATAAAGGGGACAGTGGCAGCATGGATACAAAATTGGCCAAGTAATAGGAAACAGAGCGTAGTGGTGAATGGTTGTTTTTCGGACTGGAGGAAGGTATACAGTGGTGTTCCCCAGGGGTCGGTGCTGGGACCATTGCTTTTTTTGATATATATTAATGACTTGGACTTGGGGGTACAGGGCACAATTTCAAAATTTGCAGATGACACAAAACTTGGAAGTGTAGTGAACAGTGAGGAGGATAGTGATAGACTTCAAGAGGATATAGACAGGCTGGTGGAATGGGCGGACACGTGGCAGATGAAAGTTAACGCAGAAAAATGCGAAGTGATACATTTTGGTAGGAAGAACAAGGAGAGGCAATATAAACTAAAGGGCACAACTCTAAAAGGGGTACTGGAACAGAGAGATCTGGGGGTATATGTGCACAAATCGTTGAAGGTGGCAGGGCAGGTTGAGAAAGCGGTTAAGAAACCATACAGGATCCTGGGCTTTATAAATAGAGGCATAGGGTATGAAAGCAAGGAGGTTATGATGAACCTTTATAAAACACTGGTTCGGCCACAACTGGAGTATTGTGTCCAGTTCTGGGCACCGCACTTTAGGAAGGATGAGAAGACCTTAGGAAGAATGTGAAGAGAGGGTGCAGAAGAGATTTACTAGAATTATTCCAGGAATGAGAGACTTCAGTTACGTGGATAGACTGGAGAAGCTGGGGTTGTTCTCCTTGGAACAGAGATGGTTGCGAGGAGATTTGATCGAGGTATTCAAAATCATGAAGGGTCTAGACAGAGTAGATAGAGAGAAACTGTTCCCATTGGTGGAAGGGTCAAGAACCAGAGGACATAGATTTAAGGTGATTGGCAAAAGAACCAAAGGTGACATGAGGAAAAACTTTTTTACACAGTGAGTTGTTAGGATCTGGAATGCACTGCCCGAGGGAGTGGTGGAGGCAGATTCAATCATGGCCTTCAAAAGGGAACTGGATAAGTACTTGAAAGGAAAAAATTGCAGGGCTACGGGGATAGGGCGGGGGAGTGGGACTAGCTGGATTGCTCTTGCAGAGAGCCGGCACGGACTCAACGGGCTGAATGGCCTCCTCTGTGCTGTAACCATTCTATGATTCTATGCTTCTAGTCTGAGCTGTCACCAGCGTTTCCATGGCTGTGGGTCCCTTGCAGTGCTCCATGTTTGACTGCATGGTCTTGATACTGTGCGCTAAGAACAAGTTGGAGCTGGACTCCTTGATGCTCTCTGACATTGTGCACAAGCTCGCTGGCAGGCAGTACTTAGGAACTCCAAATGTATTGCCTTTGTATGTGGGCCCTCGAAGTCTTCAGCTATGCGCTCTGCAGCAGGGCTAAAAAGCGAACACTCCCTCTGGCCAGCTGCTTCCTGGGCCAATCTATCCCCCTGCCCTTGCTCCTGCGCAGTGGTGCAACAGGACCACGGTGTACAGGATAGTCCTCTGCCCATCCTATGCATCTGTGTCGATGTCTATGTATATGTGTGTCTATGTGCGTGTGTGCCTATGTATATGTGTGCCTATGTGCGTGTGTGTCTATGTATATGTGTGCCTATGTGCGTGTGTGTCTATGTATATGTGTGCCTATGTATATGTGTGCCTATGTATATGTATGTCTATGTGCGTGTGTCTATGTATATGTGTGCCTATGTATGCGTGTGTCTATGTATATGTGTGTCTATGTGCGTGTGTGCCTATGTATATGTGTGCCTATGTATATGTATGCCTATGTATATGTATGTCTATGTGCGTGTGTCTATGTATATGTGTGCCTATGTATGCGTGTGTCTATGTATATGTGTGTCTATGTGCGTGTGTGCCTATGTATATGTGTGCCTATGTATATGTATGCCTATGTATATGTATGTCTATGTGCGTGTGTCTATGTATATGTGTGTCTATGTATATGTGTGTCTATGTATATGTGTGCCTATGTGTGTGTGTCTATGTATATATGTGCCTATGTATATGTGTGTCTATGTGCGTGTGTGCCTATGTATATGTGTGTCTATGTATATGTGTGTCTATGTATATGTGTGTCTATGTATATGTGCGCCTATGTGCATGTGTATAGGTGTGTGTGCACATTTTTGAGAATTCAATAAAAAGAAACAAAATCCCCATTGGTTGGGAGGATTAAAGGGAAAAGTTTAATGAAGAAAATTGTGTGGATTCAAAATCGTCCAGTGAAAAGAAATTGTTCCATAGCGGAAAGGCGCTGCGGTTAATGTGCTGAGTATAAATATATAAATATCTCAGCTCAGTGTTTGCTGTGAGACACAGATTAGCAGCAGCAGGATGACTGTTTGTTACAAGAACTCTTTATCAATCCCAACAGGTAACGGAATTCCGGCTCGGATTGTCGGCCGGTTCTGATTTATAAACCAATTGTCACCGGATAAAAAGCCTAAAAGTCAGCGATTGGAACTTGTCGGGAGCGGAACCCGGAGCGGAGCCGAACTCGGAGCGTCTCCCGGAGCGGAGCCGAACTCGGAGCGTCTCCCGGAGCGGAGCTGAACTCGGAGCGTCTCCCGGAGCGGAGCTGAACTTCGGGTCCGGCCCAGATTCGATATCTGGGGGTCTCCCGTGGGTATGGAAACACTTTTAATTTTTTCTCTTCATTTGCGACAGTTGAGTTTTTACTGTAATAAATGTTGAAAATGTTCTCGGAATTCCCGGCTTGAGCCCATTCCGCCCGCCGATCCCGACCGCTGTCTGAGAATCCTCTTTATTCCGGGGCAGTTTTCATTTATTGTGTGAATTTCCACGGACTTGTTACTTGAAGAATAATTTTCATTAAATCGGGTTCACAAGATAGAACTCGAATTTTTAAATATAGAATAAAAATCTTTCATGTTTGAAATTCAGCCGGGGAGGATTAATGATAAACAGAAGCCGCTTCTTTTATGATGTAAAAAAATCTTCAGTAGAAAATATGTAAATTGTTTTTGAGAGTTCTGTGAGGTGGGGCGGGAGACATTGACCCCGGACTCCGCATCGAGACGGTCACAGACCCGAGTCCACAAGTGGAGCCAAAGCGGACTGAGCTGGACCTGAGCTGGGCTGAGCTGGACCTGAGCTGGACTGAGCTTGGACCTGAGCTGGACTAAGCTTGGACCTGAGCTGGACTAAGCTTGGACCTGAGCTGGACTGAGCTTGGACCTGAGCTGGGGTGAGCTGGACCTGAGCTGGACTGAGCTTGGACCTGAGCTGGACTGAGCTTGGACCTGAGCTGGGGTGAGCTGGACCTGAGCTTGGACCTGAGCTGGGCTGAGCTTGGACCTGAGCTGGACTGAGCTTGGACCTGAGCTGGACTGAGCTTGGACCTGAGCTGGACTGAGCTGACCTGAGCCTGGACCTGAGCTTGGACCTGAGCTGGGGTGAGCTGGACTGAGCTTGGACCTGAGCTGGACTGAGCTTGGACCTGAGCTGGACTGAGCTTGGACCTGAGCTGACCTGAGCCTGGACCTGAGCTTGGACCTGAGCTGGGGTGAGCTGGACTGAGCTTGGACCTGAGCTGGACTGAGCTTGGACCTGAGCTGGACTGAGCTTGGACCTGAGCTGGACTGAGCTTGGACCTGAGCTGGGCTGAGCTTGGATCTGAGTTAGACTGAGCTTGGACCTGAGCTGGGGTGAGCTTGGACCTGAGCTGGGCTGAGCTGGACTGAGCTTGGACTGAGCTGACCTGAGCCTGGACCTGAGCTTGGACCTGAGCTGGACTGAGCTTGGACCTGAGCTGGACTGAGCTTGGACCTGAGCTGGGCTGAGCTGGACTGAGCTTGGACCTGAGCTGGACTGAGCTTGGACCTGAGCTGGACTGAGCTGACCTGAGCCTGGACCTGAGCTTGGACCTGAGCTGGGGTGAGCTGGACTGAGCTTGGACCTGAGCTGGACCTGAGCTGGGGTGAGCTGGATCTGAGCTGGACTTGAGCTGGGGTGAGCTGGACTGAGCTGGGGTGAGCTGGACCTGAGCTGGGGTGAATTGTGTGTAAATATAATGCGGGTTTATCAGATCCCGGGGACACTCTGGAGCTTTAGCTCCCATCGCAGGCGTCTGAAATTCCTATTTAGTTAAGGAATGGGGCAGAAACAGAGACATAACCAATTTTCATATACAGATTTTAAATTTCAGCAAGTTAACGAGTTGCGCCGATCGATCTACCTGTGGCGGAGTGGAGGCGGAGAGACTTTGTGTCGGGGAATTACTCCGGGTCGAGAAAACGGTGAGGGAAATAAAGTATCGATTCAGCAATAAACAGTCAATCTAAACAATGTTTAGTTCCCGCACTTGCTATTTTTTTCTAGAAGTGGCCAGGACTGGATTGTGACCGTTTCCGATGGTACTGCATTCATCAGCTTTTTCCCGGGTCGTTTTGAATCCGTTCTTACGATGGATCCGATCAAAGTCCGGATGAGAAAGAAATTCTCCAAAAACAAAATCTGAACACAAATCAGAATCGCGCCGACACGGAGACTTTTCATACTGCACACAGACAGAGAGGAATTGTAGTGAATCGGGAAATGGCAGGTATGTTTCAGGTCGATTTGGCTCATCGAACGGTTAGAGCACTGAAGGAGGCTATTCGGCCCATCGAGCCCGTGCCGGCTCTTTGTAAGAGCAATCCAGTTAGTCCATTTCCCCGCTCTTTCCCAGAGCCCTGCAATTTTTTTCTCTTCAAGTATCTACCAATTCCTTTTTGAAAGCCACGATTGTCTCTGCCTCCATCACCCTTTCGGCAGCGCATTCCAGTCCCCCCTGAATAGTAAAGCATATAAATACTCAGAATGAGTTGTAGCCACATTGAACTACTGAGTTATAAATATCATTTAGAATAGTTATCAATGTAGAAAATATACACTAACTGGATACAAACCAATGGTCATCTTGCTAATGGAATTCAATCACCTGATCTAACGCATGACTCTCCTCAGTTTTAATTTGCAGGGGTTTATCTGGAAAAACATCGACACCCAGTTTAGGTCACCGGTGATCGGCTCAGCCTCTGTCCATGTCTCCCAGTTCACCCACATTTTGAAGCTGTCATTGATTTTTACATTGGACAGACTGTCTCTCTGTTGTGAGGGAAGGGAGTTGTCCAATGCCACAGGTCACTCAGGACCAGTCACTCTGGGGGGTAAAGGTTTACTCCAGGATAAAGCTCCAGAAACACTTAGAATCTTCTCAAAACAGAATCCTATTAAAAAATCAATTCAATATTCTTATACTCCATATTCACGCCATATTCTTTAAAAAAAATAAATCCAAGCGGTCCTGTCCCTGGACCTCGTCTCTGCTTCACAAGTCGTGTCTCGTTACAACTAAAAGTAAGATTTTAGTGAATGAAGATTTTAATTCTCGGATTTGTTTTCACTCCAGTGCAGTGGAAACTTTGTTTAAGTTATAGCGTGGGCCAGGAGCAGCTCCCAGGAAATTTATGGGCCGTGATTTAATGGACAATTTCTCCAGCTTGTGGATTTATTAAGTAATTACATTTTTTTTACTATTTACAGCTTATAGCGCTAGTGAAATAAATTCCTGACTCGGGATTGTAATGTCGCCTCTTCCAATTCGTTTCTTTTAAATGAGGGATTTTATTGCTCTCCACATCAGACATACTCCCGACATACTCCCGTCCAACATGCTCTCCATATCGTATATACTCCCGTCCAAAATACTCTCCATATCGTATATACTCTCGTCCAACATACTCTCCATATCGTATATACTCCCGTCCAAAATACTCTCCATATCGTATATACTCCCGTCCCACATACTCTCCATATCGTATATACTCCCGCCCAACATGCTCTCCATATCGTATATACTCCCGTCCAACATGCTCTCCATATCGTATATACTCCCGTCCAAAATACTCTCCATATCGTATATACTCCCGTCCCACATACTCTCCATATCGTATATACTCCCGCCCAACATGCTCTCCATATCGTATATACTCCCGTCCAACATGCTCTCCATATCGTATATACTCCCGTCCAAAATACTCTCCATATCGTATATACTCCCGTCCAACATGCTCTCCATATCGTATATACTCCCGTCCAAAATACTCTCCATATCGTATATACTCCCGTCCCACATGCTCTCCATATCGTATATACTCCCGTCCAACATGCTCTCCATATCGTATATACTCCCGTCCAAAATACTCTCCATATCGTATATACTCCCGTCCAACATGCTCTCCATATCGTATATACTCCCGTCCAACATGCTCTCCATATCGTATATACTCCCGTCCAAAATACTCTCCATATCGTATATACTCCCGTCCAAAATACTCTCCATATCGTATATACTCCCGTCCAACATGCTCTCCATATCGTATATACTCCCGTCCAAAATACTCTCCATATCGTATATACTCCCGTCCAAAATACTCTCCATATCGTATATACTCCCGTCCAACATGCTCTTCATATCGTATATACTCCCGTCCAACATGCTCTCCATATCGTATATACTCCCGTCCCACATACTCTCCATATCGTATATACTCCCGTCCAACATGCTCTCCATATCGTATATACTCCCGTCCCACATGCTCTCCATATCGTATATACTCCCGTCCCACATGCTCTCCATATCGTATATACTCCCGTCCAAAATACTCTCCATATCGTATATACTCCCGTCCAACATGCTCTTCATATCGTATATACTCCGACCAACATGCTCTCCATATCGTATATACTCCCGTCCAACATACTCTCCATATCGTATATACTCCCGTCCAAAATACTCTCCATATCGTATATACTCCCGTCCAACATACTCTCCATATCGTATATACTCCCGTCCCACATGCTCTTCATATCGTATATACTCCCGTCCCACATGCTCTCCATATCGTATATACTCCCGTCCAACATACTCTCCATATCGTATATACTCCCGTCCAAAATACTCTCCATATCGTATATACTCCCGCCCAACATGCTCTTCATATCGTATATACTCCCGTCCAACATACTCTCCATATCGTATATACTCCCGTCCAAAATACTCTCCATATCGTATATACTCCCGCCCAACATGCTCTTCATATCGTATATACTCCCGTCCCACATGCTCTCCATATCGTATATACTCCCGTCCAACATGCTCTTCATATCGTATATACTCCCGTCCAACATGCTCTCCATATCGTATATACTCCCGTCCAACATGCTCTCCATATCGTATATACTCCCGCCCAACATGCTCTCCATATTGTATATACTCCCGCCCAACATGCTCTCCATATTGTATATACTCCCGTCCAACATGCTCTCCATATCGTATATACTCCCGTCCAACATGCTCTCCATATCGTATATACTCCCGCCCAACATGCTCTCCATATTGTATATACTCCCGTCCAACATGCTCTCCATATTGTATATACTCCCGTCCAACATGCTCTCCATATTGTATATACTCCCGTCCCACATACTCTCCATATCGTATATACTCCCGCCCAACATGCTCTCCATATTGTATATACTCCCGTCCAACATGCTCTCCATATTGTATATACTCCCGCCCAACATGCTCTCCATATCGTATATACTCCCGCCCAACATGCTCTCCATATTGTATATACTCCCGCCCAACATACTCTCCATATCGTATATACTCCCGCCCAACATGCTCTCCATATCGTATATACTCCCGCCCAACATACTCTCCATATCGTATATACTCCCGCCCAACATGCTCTCCATATCGTATATACTCCCGCCCAACATACTCTCCATATCGTATATACTCCCGCCCAACATACTCTCCATATCGTATATACTCCCGCCCAAATTGCTCTCCATATCGTGTATACTCCCGTCCAACATGCTCTCCATATCGTATATACTCCCGTCCAACATGCTCTCCATATCGTATATACTCCCGCCCAACATACTCTCCATATCGTATATACTCCCGCCCAACATGCTCTCCATATTGTATATACTCCCGTCCAACATACTCTCCACATCAGACATACTCCCACCCAACATGCTCTCCATATCGTAAAAACTCCCGTCCAACATGCTCTCCATATCGTATATACTCCCGCCCAAATTGCTCTCCATATCGTGTATACTCCCGTCCAACATGCTCTCCATATCGTATATACTCCCGCCCAACATACTCTCCATATCGTGTATACTCCCGTCCAACATGCTCTCCATATCGTATATACTCCCGTCCAACATGCTCTCCATATCGTATATACTCCCGCCCAACATGCTCTCCATATCGTGTATACTCCCGTCCAACATGCTGTCCATATCATATATACTCCCACCCAACATGCTCTCCATATCGTATATACTCCCGTCCAACATGCTCTCCTTATCGTATATACTCCCATCCAACATGCTGTCCACATCAGACATACTCCCGACCAACATGCACTCGATGGGCCAAATGGCCTTCTTCCGTGCTGTAACCTTTCTGTGATTCTAGAAGATAAGGGTAATATAGTAGATGTGATATATTTGGATTTTCAAAAGGCCTTCGATAATGTACTGCACTGTAGACTCATGACTAAGGTCAGACCATGTGGAGTCAGGGGAGGGTAGCAGAATGGATAGCAGGCTGACTACAGAGCAGAAAACAGAGTAGGGGTTAAGGGTAGCTACTTGTCACTGGGTCTGGATGGGATGCATCCTAGGTTGCTGAGGGAAGTAAGGGTGGAAATTGCGGAGGTACTGGTCATAATCTTCCAATCATCATTAGGTACGGGGGGTGGTGCCAGAGGACTGGAGAATTGCAAATGTTACACCCTTGTTCAAAAAAGGGTGTAAGGATAAACCGAGCAACTGCAGGCCAGTCAATTTAACCTCAGTGGTGGGGAAACTTTTAGAAATGATAATCCGGGACAGAATTAACAGTCACTTGGACAAGTGTGAATTGATTAAGGAAAGCCAGCACGGATTTGTTAAAGGCAAATCGTGTTTAACTAATTTGATTGAGTTTTTTGATGAGGTAACAGAGAGGGTCGAAGGGGGCAATATGGTTGATGTGTATATGGACTTCCAAAAGGTGTTTGATAAAGTGCCACATAATAGGCTTATCATCAAAGTTGAAGCTTATGGAATAAAGGGGGCAGTGGTAGCATGGATACGAAATTGGCTAAGTGACAGGAAACAGAGTAGTGGTGAATGGTTGTTTTTTGGACTGGAGGGAGGTGTACAGTGATGTTCCCCAGGGGTCGGCACTAGGACCCTTGCATGGATAGACTGGAGAAGCTGGGGTTGTTCTCCTTAAAGCAGAGAAGGTTGAGAGGAGATTTGATATAGATATTCAAAATCATGAAGGGCCTGGACAGAGTAGATAGAGAGAAACTGTTCCCATTGATGGGGGAGTGGGACTAGCTGGATTGCTCTTGCAGAGAGCCAGCATGGACTCGATGGGCTGAATGGCCTCCTTCCGTGCTGTAACCATTCTATGATTCTACTCAGACTGGCAAAAGGTGGGAAGTGGTGTTCCCCAGGGATCGGTGCTGGGACCACTGCTGATCACCATTTACATTAATGGTTTGGATTCGGGAATTGGAAGTACAATTTCAAAATTTGGGGACAACACCAAATGACAACACCAGGTGTAGGTAATACAAAGACAGCAAAATGCAAGATGACATTAATAAACTGGAGAATGGGCGTGTAATTGGCAAATAAATTTCAATATAGATAAGTGTGAGGTGGTGTATTTTGGTCGGAAGAATAAGGAGGCTACGTACTGCTTGGATAATAAGAGTCTAAACAGGATGGAGGAGCCGAGGGATCAGATACACAAATCACTAAAAGTAGCAACGCAGGTTAATAAGGCCATAAAAAAGGCAAATCAGGCACTGGTGTTCATTTTTAGAGGTGTAGAATTGAAAAACAAAAAAGTTAAATTAAACTTGTATAGAACCTTGGTTAGACCACACTTGGAGTACTGTGCACAGTCCTGGTCTCCATATTATAGAAAGAATATAAGGGCATTGGAGAAGGTGCAAAAAAGATTCACAGGGATGATACCAGAACTGAGTGGATATACTTAACAGGAAAGGCTGAACAGGCTGGGGCTCTTTTCTCTAGAAAAGAGAAGGCTGAGGGGTGCCCCTGGCAAGGCCAGCATTTATTGCCCATCCCTAATTGCCCTTGAGAAGGTGGTGGTGAGCTGTCTTCTTGAACCGCTGCAGTCCGTGTGGTGAAGGTTCTCCCACAGTGGTGTTAGGGAGGGAGTTCCAGGATTTTGACCCAGCGATAATGAAGGAACGGCGATATATTTCCAAGTCGGGATGGTGTGTGACTTGGAGGGAAACATACAGGTGGTGT
This sequence comes from Heptranchias perlo, assembly GCF_035084215.1. NCBI lineage: Eukaryota > Metazoa > Chordata > Chondrichthyes > Hexanchiformes > Hexanchidae > Heptranchias > Heptranchias perlo. The sequence continues at coordinate 779,314 of NW_027138881.1, read as the reverse complement.
TGTTCCCATGCGCCTGCTGCTCTTGTCTTTCTAGGTGGTAGAGCTCACGGGTTTGGGAGGTCTGTCGAAGAAGCCTTGGCGAGTTGCCGCAGTGCATCTTGTAGTTGGTACACACTGCAGCCATGGTGCGCCGGTGGTGAAGAGATTGAATGTTTAAGATGGTGGATGGGGTGCCAGTCAAGCGGGCTGCTTTGTCCTGGATGGTATTGAGCTTCTTGAGTGTTGTTGGAGCTGCACTCATCCAGGCAAATGGAGAGTATTCCATCACACTCCTGACTTGTGCCTTGTAGGTGGTGGAAAGACTTTGGGGAGTCAGGAAGTGAGTCACTCGCCAAAAGAACACCCAGCCGCTGAACTGCTCTTATAGCCACAGTAATTATGTGGCTGGTCCATCGCCAAATCCCCCACCATCAACATCCTGGTCAATGGTGATCCCCAGGATGTTGATGGTGGGGGATTTGGCGATGGCAATGCCAATGAATGTCAAGGGGAGGTGGTTAGACTCTCTCTTGTTGGAGATGGTCATTGCCTGGCACTTGTCTGGCGGGAATGCTACTTGCCACTTATCAGCTCAAGCCTGGATGTTGTCCAGGTCTTGCTGCATGCAGGCTCGGACTGCTTCATTATCTGAGGGGATGCAACTGGAACTGAACACTGTGCAATCATCAGAGAACATCCCCATTTCTGACCTTACGATAGAGGGAAGGTCATTGATGAAGCAGCTGAAGATGTTTGGGCCGAGGACACTGCCCTGAGGAATTCCTGCAGCAATGTCCGGGGGATGAGATAATTGGCCTCCAACAACCACTACCATCTTCCTTTGTGCCAGGTATGACTCCAGCCACTGGAGAGTTTTCCCCCTGATTCCCATTGACTTCAATTTTACTAGGGCTCCTTGGTGCCACACTCGGTCAAATGCTGCCTTGATGTCAAGGGCAGTCACTCTCACCTCACCTCTGGAATTCAGTTCTTTTGTCCATGTTTGGACCAAGGCTGTAATGAGGTCTGGAGCCGAGTGGTCCTGGCGGAACCCAAACTGAGCATCGGTGAGCAGGTTATTGGTGAGTAAGTGCCGCTTGATAGTACTGTCGATGACACCTTCCATCACTTGATGATGATTGGGAGTAGGCTGATGGGGTGGTAATTGGCCAGATTGGATTTGTCCTGCTTTTTGTGGACAGGACATACCTGGGCAATTTTCCACATTGTCGGGTAGATGCCAGTGTTGTAGCTGTACTGGAACAGCTTGGCTAGATGTGCGGCTAGTTCTGTAGCTCAGGTCTTCAGCACTACAGCTGGGTTGTTGTCGGGGCCCATAGCCTTTGCTGTATCCAGTGCACGCAGCTGTTTCTTGATATCACGTGGAGTGAATCAAATTGGCTGAAGACTGGCTTCTGTGATGGTGGGGATATCGGGAGGAGGCCGAGATGAATCATCCACTCGGCACTTCTGGCTGAAGATGGTTGCAAACGCTTCAGCCTTGTCTTTTGCACTCACGTGTTGGACTCTGCCATCATTGAGGATGGAGATGTTCATGGAGCCTCCTCCTCCAGTTAGATGTTTAATTGTCCACCACCATTCACAACTGGATGTGGCGGGACTACAGAGCTTTGATCTGATCCGTTGGTTGGTGGGATCGCTTAGCTCTGTCCCTGTAGCATGTTGCTTCCGCTGTTTAGCATGCATGTAGTCCTGAGTTGTAGTTTTACCAGGTTGGCACCTCATTTTTAGGTACACCTGGTGCTGCTCCTGACAGAACCAGGGTTGATCCCCTGGCTTTTTGGTACTGGTAGAGTGAGGGATATGCCGGGCCATGAGGTTACAGATTGTGCTCGAATGCAATTCTGCTGCTGCTGATGGCCCACAGCGCCTCATAGATGTCCAGTTTTGAGCTGCTAGATCTGTTCTGAATCTATCCCATTTAGCACGATGGTAGTGCCACACAACACGATGGATGGAGTCCTCAGTGTGAAGATTGGATTTCATCCCCACAAGGGCTGTGTTGTGGTCACTCCTACCAATACTGTCATGGACAGATGCATCTGTGACAGATAGATTGGTGAGGACGAGGTCAAGTAGGTTTTTCCCTCATGTTGGTTCCCTCACCACCTGCCACAGGCCCAGTGTGGCAGCTATGTCCTTCAGGACTCGGCCAGCTCGGTCAGTAGTAGTGCTACCGAGCCACTCTTGGTGATGGACATTGAAGTCCCCCACCCAGAGTACATTCTGAGCCCTTGCTACCCTCAGTGCTTCCTCCTAGTGGTGCTCACCATGGAGGAGGACTGATTCATCAGCTGAGGGAGGGCGGTAGGTGGTAATCAGCAGGAGGTTTCCTTGCCCATGTTTGACCTGATGCCATGAGACTTCTTGGGGTCCGGAGTAAATGTTGAGGATTCCCAGGGCCACTCCCTCCTGACTGTATATCACTGTGCTGCCACCTCTGGTGGGTCTGTCCTGCCAGTGGGACAGGACATACCCAGGGATGGTGATGGAGGAGTCTGGGAAGTTGGAAGGTATGATTCTGTGAGTATGGCTACGTCAGACTGTGGGACAGCTCTCCCCTCCCAATTTTGGCACAAGTCCCCAGATGTTAGTGAGGAGGACTTTGCAGGGTCGACTGGGCTTGGTTTGCCTTTGTTGTGTCCGGTGCCTAGTGGTCCGATGCCGGGTGGTCCGTCCGGTTTTACTTTTATGACTTCTTGTAGCACGATTGTACAACTGAGTGGCTTGCTCGGCCATTCCAGAGCACAGTTAAGAATCAACCACATTGCCCCTAACCCTAACTCTAATGCAGGCCAGACTGGGGTAAGGACGGCAGGTTTCTTACCCTAAAGGACATTAGTGAACCAGATGGGTTCATCAGATGGTGAACAATCCGGAAGTTTCATGGTCTTTCAGATAATAGGGTTTGACAGGGTAGACATAGGGCAAGATTGTGACTGAATGGAAAACTTCACAAACCATACAACAACATAGAATCGTAGAATCATACAACAACAATAGCACCTTTAACATAGTAAAACGTGCCAAGGCCCTTCACAGGAGCGATTATGAAACAAAATTTGACACCGAGCCACATAAGGAGATATTAGGGTAGGTGACCAAAAGCTTGGTCAAAGAGGGAGGTTTTAAGGAGCGTCTTAAAGGAGGAGAGAGGCGGAGAGGTTTAGGGAGGGAATTCCAGAGCTTAGGGCCCAGGCAGCTGAAGGCACGGCCACCAATGGTGGAGCAATTAAAATCGGGGATGCACAAGAGGCCAGAATTGAAGGAGTGCAGAGATCTCGGAGGGTTGTAGGGCTGGAGGAGGTTACAGAGATAGGGAGCGGCGAGGCCATGGAGGGATTTGGAAACAAGGATGAGAATTTTAAAATTGAGTTGGGATAAATGGTTCATTCTCGGACTGGCAACCAGTAGCCAGTGGTGTTCCGCAGGGGTCGGTGCTGGGTCCCCAACTCTTTACAATCTATATTAACGATTTGGAGGAGGGGACCGAGTGTAACATATCAAAGTTTGCAGATGATACAAAGATGGGAGGGAAAGTAGAGAGTGAGGAGGACATAAAAAACCTACAAGGGGATATAGACAGGCTGGGTGAGTGGGCGGAGATTTGGCAGATGCAATACAATATTGGAAAATGTGAGGTTATGCACTTTGGCAGGAAAAATCAGAGAGCAAGTTATTATCTTAATGGCGAGAAACTGGAAAGTACTGCAGTACGAAGGGATCTGGGGGTCCTAGTGCAAGAAGATCAAAAAGTTAGTATGCAGGTGCAGCAGGTGATCAAGAAGGCCAACGGAATGTTGGCTTTTATTGCTAGGGGGATAGAATATAAAAACAGGGAGGTATTGCTGCAGTTATATAAGGTATTGGTGAGACCGCACCTGGAATACTGCATACAGTTTTGGTGTCCATACTTAAGAAAAGACATACTTGCTCTCAAGGCAGTACAAAGAAGGTTCACTCGGTTAATCCCGGGGATGAGGGGGCGGACATATGAGGAGAGGTTGAGTAGATTGGGACTCTACTCATTGGAGTTCAGAAGAATGAGAGGCGATCTTATTGAAACATATAAGATTGTGAAGGGGCTTGATCGGGTGGATGCGGTAAGGATGTTCCCAAGGATGGGTGAAACTAGAACGAGGGGGCATAATCTTAGAATAAGGGGCTGCTCTTTCAAAACTGAGATGAGGAGAAACTTCTTCACTCAGAGGGTAGTAGGTCTGTGGAATTTGCTGCCCCAGGAAGCTGTGGAAGCTACATCATTAGATAAATTTAAAACAGAAATAGACAGTTTCCTAGAAGTAAAGGGAATTAGGGGTTACGGGGAGCGGGCAGGAAATTGGACATGAATTTAGATTTGAGGTTAGGATCAGATCAGCCATGATCTTATTGAATGGCGGAGCAGGCTCGAGGGGCCGATTGGCCTACTCCTGCTCCTACTTCTTATGTTCTTATGTTCTTATGAGACGCTCCTGGACCGGGAGTCAATGTAGGTCAGCGAGCGCAGTGGGTGATGGGTGAACGGGACTTAGGGTGAATGGATGCGAGTTAGGATACGGGCAGCAGAGTTTTGGATGAGCTCAAGTTTACGGAGGATGGAAGATGGGAGGCCAGCCAGGAAACTATTGGAATAGTCGAGTCTAGATGTAATAACGGCATGGATGAGGGTTTCAGCAGCAGATGAGCTGAAGCAGGGGCGATGTTATGGAGATGGACGTACGCGGTCTTGGTAACGGAATGGATATGTGGTCAGAAGCTCACCTCAGGGTCAAATAGAACGGCAAGGTTGTGAACGGTCTGGTTCAGCCTCAGACAGTGGCCGGGGAGAGGGATGGAGTCGGTGATGAGGGAACGGAGCTTGAAGCGGGGACCGAAGACAATGGCTTTAGTCTTCCCAATATTTAGTTGGAGAAAATTTTGTCTCATCCAGTACTGGATTCGGACAAGAATTGTGACAAATCAGAGACAGTGGAGGGTCAAATGAGGTGGTGGTGAGGTAGAGCTGAGTGTCGTCAGCGTACATGTGGAACCTGACATGTTTTCAGATGATGTTGCCGAGGGGCAGCATGTAGATGAGAAATAGGAAGGGCCAAGGATAGATCCTTGGGAGACTCCAGAGGTAACGGTGCGGGAGTGGGAAGAGAAACCATTGCAGTTGATTCTCCGGCTATGACTAGATAGATAAGAATGGGACCAAGCGAGTGCAGTCCCACCCAGCTGGACGACGAAGGAGAGGCGATGGAGGAGGATGGTGTGGTCAACTGTATCAAAGGATGCAGAGGAGGGATAGTTTACCACAGTCACAGTCATATAGGATGTCATTTGTGACTTTGATAAGGGCCGTTTCAGTAGTGTGGCAGGGGCGGAAACCTAATTGGAGGGATTCAAACATGGAGTTGTGGGACATATGGGCATGGATTTGGGAGACGACAACACGTTCAAGGACTTTACAGAGGAAAGGGAGGTTGGAGATGGGCCGATAGTTTACAAGGTCAGAAGGGTCAAGGGGTGGGTTTTTTGAGGAGTAGGTGATGTCGGCAGATTGGAAGGGGAGGGGGACAGTACCTGAGGAGAGAGATCTGTTAACAAATCAGCTAACGTGGGAGCCAGGAAGGGAAGTTGGGTGGTCAGCAGTTTGGTGGGAATAGGGTCGAGGGAGCAGGAAGTGGGGTCTTATGGACAAGATGAGCTCGGCGAGGACATGAGGGGAGATAAGAGAGAAACTAGAGAAAGATGCCAGTTCAGGGCTAGAGCAGGGTGGAATCGTAGGGGAAATTTGGCCTGGTGGGCTAGGGGAAGAGAGGGAAGCAGCTCCCATCTAATATGCTCTCCACATCAGGTTTCAGTCAAACAGCACTGATGTAACAATTTTTAAATTTTAACTTCATTTCATGAGGATGAAGCTTTGAAATGAATTGTCTGAAAAGGACACAAGCACAAAATTCCCAAGCCTTGACCAAGGTCAGAGGTTAGAAAAACATTTGCTCTCACAGGATAGAACGCAACCTCCCAGAGAAAGGAATTGATGGAGCATCAGGTGATACTTGTAGATGGTGGTGGGGGGTCAGTTATAGAGTTGTTAACATTATTGCTTTATATTGTTTCAGGGATGGAAATTGCTTTTTCCTTAAATTAGATCTGCAGATGGTGAGAGAGGGGAGTCCATGATGCAGTAATCATACATGGGCTTTGGATGGAAATAGATTGATGGGCTGGATGGCCTTTCCTCTCTGGATTTTCTTATGTCATAAATTGTTCACAGGACGCAGGTATTTCTCACAATGGAGAATCTCACAAAAGAGATGGAGCTTGAAAAGAAGGAGAGCTTGGATTGCAATGAGACTTGCAGAATAGTCCAGTTACTACACTTGGAGCTGATGCAGATTCTAGGTGTTCACAGTCGCTGACCATGTTTATCATCAGAAAATGTTGAAAAGTTGCCATGTTTCTGTTATCAAACTGGGGACATCATTTATCTTTTTACAAAGATTACTTCTATCCACATTTTTTAACCTCATTGAACTACAATTATCCAGGTCCAGAACACAATTTCATTAATTATATTGTCTGCAGCACTAATTGCACTTAGATACTGCTGAGCAATTACAATTCCATTTGCCACTTCTCGCACTGATAGTAAATTAACCTGTTTAGCAAAACACTTTCAACAGCTTAAATACAACTTGTTACAAGGGAAGAGGTGGACAACTCGCAGGGAGACCGAAGGCATGGTCAAATAAACAGGTCTAGAAATTGGTGCAGATACCTTTTCGGGCGAATAACCAGCAGCTCACAGACATCACCCAACCAGACTTGCCCTAAAGTGGGCCTTGGGCCTCAGGAACATCTGCTGTGCTGCCAGCACCAGTCGCACTCCCACAGGCAGGTTGCCCGTTTTATAGAGGGGCCTCTTGTCTCACTGGCACCGATCCCAAGGAGGCGAACGGGATACTGTGGGGTTCGGAGAGGGAGAGGAGGTGATCGGGATACTGTAGGGTTTGGGGAGGGAGAGGAGGTGATCGGGATACTGTAGGGTTTGGGGAGGGAGATGGGGCGATCAGGATACTGTGGGGTTCGGAGAGGGAGAGGAGGTGATTGGGATACTGTAGGGTTCGGGGTGGGAGAGGAGGTGATTGGGTTATTGTGGGGTTTGGGGAGGGAGAGGAGGTGATCGGGATACTGTGGGGTTTGGGGAGGGAGAGGAGGTGATTGGGTTATTGTGGGGTTTGGGGAGGGAGAGGAGGTGATCGGGATACTGTGGGGTTTGGGGAGGGAGAGGGGATGATCGGGATACTGTGGGGTTCGGGGAGGGAGATGGGGCGATCGGGATACTGCGGGGGTTGGGGGTGATCGAACACTGTGGGGGTGATCAGGACACTGTGGGGGCGATTGGGATATTGTGGGGGTGGGGGGGCGATCGGGACACTGTGGGGGTCGATGGTGATCGGGACACTGTGGGGGTGGGGGGGCGATTGGGATATTGTGGGCGTGGGGGGGTGATCGGGACACTGTGGGGGTGATCAGGACACTGTGGGGGCGATTGGGATATTGTGGGGGTGGGGGTCGGCGGTGATCGGGACACTGTGGGGGTCGGCGGCGATCGGGACACTGTGGGGGTGGGGGGCGATCGGGACACTGTGGGGGTGGGGGGCGATCGGGACACTGTGGGGGTGGGGGGCGATCGGGACACTGTGGGGGTGGGGGCGATCGGGATATTGTGGGGGTGGGGGCGATTGGGATATTGTGGGGGTGGGGGGGCTGATGGGATATTGTGGGGGTGGAGGTTGATTGGGATATTGTGGGGGTGGGGGGTGATCGGGACACTGTGGGGGTGATCGGGACACTATGGGGGTGGGGGCAATTGGGATATTGTGGGGGTGAGGAGCGATCGGGACACTGTGGGGGTGGGGGGGTGATCGGGATTTTGCGGGGGTGGGGGGGTGATCGGGACACTGTGGGGGTGGGGGGACGATCGGGATATTGTGGGGGTGGGGGGGCGATCGGGATATTGTGGGGGTGGGGGGTGATTGGGATTTTGTGGAGGTGGGGGGGATTGATCGGGACACTGTGGAGGTGGGGGTGGTGATCGGGACACTGCGGGGGGTGGGGGGGGGGGTTGGGATTTACTTCTGGCTCCACAGGAAGGTTTTTAATAATTTATTTTACTTACCTTTTGGCGGTGGTCACTGTTGGGGTCCTGAGCAGGACTGACCGATTCCTGCTCCACTCATCTCACTGCCGGGACCTAATTCCTCCTTTGCATATGTAAGGGCCCTGGTGCCTGTTTGAGGCGACCACCATGGACGCCTGAACAATAGTCTGACCCAATATCGGGGTGGAAGTCTTTCAGATGTCCTTTGGGCTTCAGACATTAGTGCCTGAAATTCGCATTCATTTGTCCATTTGTGGCATAAAACGGCCACAATGAGGTCCAATTTCTAGGCCATTGTCTTTAGGGGACTTATGAAAGCTTGGAACAAGCAGCAAGGTCGTGTGGAATTAGAGAATTCCAAAGAACGAGGAAGTAATGGCTGTAAATATGGCCTGTGATAATGGAGCTGAGGAGGAGGATCTGTAGAGTGAGTGGAATGGAAGATATGGGCTAGAATGTATAACTGGAATTAATCGCCCAAAAATCATTGGGTGAGAATATGGAGGAATTGAAAAATGAGAACAAAATCCTGAAGGTCGAATCACTCAGGCACGGATCCAGTGGACCTCGACCGCAGGGATCCAGTGGACCTCGACCGCAGGGATCCAGTGGACCTCGACCGCAGGGATCCAGTGGACCTCGACCGCAGGGATCCAGTGGACCTCGACCGCAGGGATCCAGTGGACCTCGACCGCAGGGATCCAGTGGACCTCGACCGCAGGGATCCAGTGGACCTCGACCACACGGATCCAGTGGACCGTCACCGATGGGTGTGTGGTACTTTGTACAGGAGAGGATTCGGATTTTGGATTGGCTGAATTTTTGAAGAATGAAGAAAGCATTTGAGAAACTGTTTCTCAAGGTGGCAAAGCTATGGAAGAATGTTTCAGCTGTTGAGGTAAAGTGTAATCATAGAATCATAGAATGGTCACAGCACAGAAGGAGGCCACTCGGCCCATTGAGCCCGTGCTGGCCCTTTGTAAGAGCAATCCAGTTAGTCCCATTTCCCTGCTGTTTCCCTGACACCCTGCATGTTTTTTCCCTTCAAGTATTTATCCAATTCTTTTTTGAAAGCCACGATTGAATCTGCCTTCACCATCCTTTCAGACAGGGCATTCCAGATCAGAACTACTCGCTGCATAAAAAAAAATTTTCCTCATGTTGCCTTTGGCCCTTTTGCCAATCACCTTAAATCCATGTCCTCTGGTTCTCGATCCTTCCACCAATGGGAACAGTTTCTCTTTATTTACTATATCTAAACCTTTCATGATTTTGAACATTTCTTTCAAATCTCCTCTTAACCTTCTCTGCTCGAAGGAGAACAATCCCAGCTTCTCCAGTCTATCCACATAACTGAAGTCCCTCATCCCTGGAATCATTCTAGTAAATCTCCTCTGCACCCTCTCTAAAGCCTTGACATCCTTCCTGAAGTGCAGAGCCTAGAATTGGAACCAATACTCCAGCTGTGTATTGTGTGTATCCCTTAGTGGCCCTATCCCTATCCCTATCCCTATCCCTATCCTGATTTTCCTTTTGTTATTTATGTGTCTGTAGAATACTTTACTATTTCTTTTTATATTAGAATCATAGAATCATAGAAGTTTACAATATGGAAACAGGCCCTTCGGCCCAACATGTCCATGTCGCCCAGTTTATACCACTAAGCTAGTCCCAATTGCCTGCACTTGGCCCATATCCCTCTATACCCATCTTACCCATGTAACTGTCCAAATGCCTTTTAAAAGACAAAATTGTACCCGCCTCTACTACTGCCTCTGGCAGCTCGTTCCAGACACTCACCACCCTTTGAGTGAAAAAATTGCCCCTCTGGACCCTTTTGTATCTCTCCCCTCTCACCTTAAATCTATGCTCCCTCGTTATAGACTCCCCTACCTTTGGGAAAAGATTTTGACTATCGACCTTATTATTTTATAGACTTCTATAAGATCACCCCTTAACCTCCTACTCTCCAGGGAAAAAAGTCTCAGCCTATCCAACCTCTCCCTATAAGTCAAACCATCAAGTCCCGGTAGCATCCTAGTAAATCTTTTCTGCACTCTTTCTAGTTTAATAATATCCTTTCTATAATAGGGTGACCAGAACTGTACACAGTATTCCAAGTGTGGCCTAACTAATGTCTTGTACAACTTCAACAAGACATCCCAACTCCTGCATTCAATGTTCTGACCAATGAAACCAAGCATGCCGAATGCCTTCTTCACCACCCTATCCACCTGTGACTCCACTTTCAAGGAGCTATGAACCTGTACTCCTAGATCTCTTTGTTCTATAACTCTCCCCAACGCCCTACCATTAACGGAGTAGGTCCTGGCCCGATTCGATCTACCAAAATGCATCACCTCACATTTATCTAAATTAAACTCCATTATTCTTTGATAATTTAATTTTGTAGTTCCTCTGCTTTCTTAACATTTTTGACTTATTTCCTAATCTCTTCCCATTCCCTTTTGTCATCTTCTGTCTATGTAGAGTATGCCCTTTTCTTTAGATTCAGTTTTACCCTTATCTTTTTATTCATCCATGGGGGGAATTTTAACCCCCAAGAATGGGTGGGAAGTTAAAGTAATAGAATTTTGCAACGCGCTATCTTCTGTGTTTAACGGAGGCAGGTTTGGCTGTGTGCGAGTGAACTGTTCACTGGAGTTAGGTCAATTATGAGCACAGGCAGGCGAGTACTTATCAGAGCAATTTACCTCATTATTATGTATTAATGAGGCGATTTTAAATTGAATTCAACAGCCATTAGAATTTAACGCCTGCAGCACGGGTTTCCCAGGCAGTGGGAATCCTGGCAGGTAAAAGGAGGTGAAAAGGGCCAGATCCATGAGGTAAGTGTTTTTATTGCACTGCTTGTGGGCTGGAACGCTTCCCCACAGCTCATCAAACTTATGTTTTAAACAGTCCGCGATCGGCTGACGCCCCCCCACCCCCGCCAGCGATGTCCGACTTCTCCCGCCCCCCACCCCATCCAAACCCCAGAGACCCTGATCTCGCACCGATCTCCTCCATCCAAATCCCAAAGATTCCAAACCCCAAGGACCCCAATCTCCACCCGACCTCCCCCATCCAAACCCTAAAGACCCTGATTTCTCTTCGACTGGTTTCCCGTCTGTCAATCTGGCTGGCTATCGGGCGCAAAACTGTCAAAATCGTCATGACGTGTGGGAACACCTTACTTCCGGGTTTCTCATCCGAAAACTCTCTCCCCTCGCTCCCTTCCCAGCTTTAAGTTAATATCAAGGCTTTGGCGTCTCATTATTGGTTAGTTTATTCTTGTTTTTTAGAGGAATATATTTCTCCTGAACTTTATTGATCTCTTTTTTAAATATTTCCCACTGCTGTTTTAACTCTTTGTTTGTCAATTATTTTTCCAGTTTACCTTCCCTCGTGTCATCTTCATCCCCTCAAAATTGGCCCATTGTGCCTGTGCCGGCTCTTTGAAAGACTATCCAATTAGTCCCACACCCCTGCTTTTTTCTCATAGCCCTGCAAATTGTTCCCCTTCAAGTATTTATCCAATTCCCTTTTGAAGGTTGCTATTGAATCTGCTTCCACCGCCTTTTCAGGCAGCGCATTCCAGATTATAGCAACACTCTGCGTAAAAAAACAATTTCCTCATGTTGCCTCTGGATCTTTTGCCAGTTACCTTAAATCTGTGTCCTCTGGTTATGCATCCTTCTGCCACTGGAAACTGTTTCTTCTTATTTAGTCTATCAAAACCCTTCATGATTTTGAACACCTCTATCAAATCTGCCCATGTGTCTGCCCATTTCATTAATCTATCTGCTTCCTCCTGAAGTCTATCACTATCCTCCTCACTGTTTACTACATTTCCGAGTTTTGTGTCATCTGCAAATTTTGAAATTATGCCCTGTATACCCAAGTCCAAGTCATTTAGTATACATCAAAAACAGCAGTGGTCCTTATATCAACCCCTGGGGAACACCACTGTATACCTCCCTCCAGTCTGAAAAATAACCATTCACCACTACCCTCTGCTTTCTGTCCCTTACCCAATTTTGTATTCATGCTGCCACTGTCCCTTTGCTCCCATGGGCTCTTAAATCTTATTATCTTGTGATCGGTATTGCCACGATGCTCCCCTATACTTACTACTCTGATATGCTCTGGTTTACTTCCCATTACTAGATCCAGCAGCTATTCCTCTCTTGTTGGGCTTCTTATGTACTGGGTAAGAAAGGAATCCTGTACACACCTGCAAAAACTCCATTCCCTTTTCCCCTTTCACTACCTCTTCTTGCCAGTCTATTTGGGGGTAGTTGAACTCTCCTATAATTATTATTATATGTCGTTTAGTCATTTCATAGATTTGTCTCCATATTTCTTCCTCCAATTCCCTTCCACTATTAGGCGGTCTGTAGAATATATGTAAACGTGATCGATCCCTTCTTATCCTTTTGTCTCAATCCATATGGATTCTGTTTCTATCTTAATGTTAATTTGTCCCTTTTTTCTATTGCCACTATGTTGTCTCTAATTGGTACAGCTACCCCACCCCCTTCCTTTCCTATCCTTTCTAAATACATTATATCATAAGAACATAAGAAATAGGAGCAGGAGTAGGCCAATCGGCCCCTCGAGCCTGCTCCGCCATTCAATAAGATCATGGCTGATCTGATCCTAATCTCAAATCTAAATTCATGTCCAATTTCCTGCCCGCTCCCCGTAACCCCTAATTCCCTTTACTTCTAGGAAACTGTCTATTTCTGTTTTAAATTTATTTAATGATGTAGCTTCCACAGCTTCCTGGGGCAGCAAATTCCACAGACCTACTACCCTCTGAGTGAAGAAGTCTCTCCTCATCTCAGTTTTGAAAGAGCAGCCCCTTATTCTAAGATTATGCCCCCTAGTTCTAGTTTCACCCATCCTTGGGAACATCCTTACCTCATCCACCCGATCATATCCCGGAATATCCTGGAATATTTAACTACCAATCCTGATCTTTATGTAGCCATGTTTCAGTTATCCCCACTACATCTGGCTCCTTGCTATGAATTATTGCCTCCAGTTCCCCCGTTTTGTTTCGGATGCTGTGCATGTTGCTGTACAGGCAATTTAATTTGTATCAGATCCCTCCCCCGTCTTATTAGTTTAAAGTCTTGTTCACAGCCCTATTTATCCTTTCCGCTAGGACCTTGGTCCCATTCCAGTTCAGGTGGAGCCTATATTCCAATATTGATCTGTTCCGCAACTGGTGCACCATGGCTGCAGTATGTACTATCTACAGGATGCATTGCAGCAACTCACCAAGCTTCTTCGGCAGCACCTCCCTCTCCTGTGAGCTCCATCACTGAGCAGGACAAGAGCAGCAAGACTCTGGGAATATCATCACCTCCAAGTCACACACCATCTTGACTGGGACATATATCACTGTTCTTTCTTTGTCATTGGGTCAAAATCCTGAATTTCCTAATTAAAACCATCATCGGAACACCATCAATACAAGGACGACAGTGGTTCAAGGAGATGACCCACCACCACCTTCTCAGGACAACTAGGGATGTGTAATAAATTCAGCCTTGCCCACATCTCAAGAACAAATTGTTCAAGTGCTGGCCCCAGGATTTCTGGCTTTGGAATACTGGCCTTGGGGCTCTGGCCTAGGTATTTTGGCCTGGGAATATTGGCCTTAGGAGCCCTGGTCTGGGAAATAAGAGGGGCAAAGAGAGAGTATGAGAATAGACTGGCGGCTAACATAAAAGGGAATCCAAAAGTCTTCTATAGGCATATAAAAAGTAAACGGGTAGTAAGAGGAGGGGTGGGGCCGATTAGGAACCAAAAAGGAGACTTACGCATAGAGGCAGAGGGATGGCTGAGGTACTAAATGAGTACTTTGCATCTATCTTTACCAAGGAAGAAGATGCTGCGAAAGTCACAGTAAAAGGAGGAGGTCGTTGAGATACCGGATGGGCTAAAAATTGATAAAGAAGAGGTACTAGAAAGGCTAGCTGTACTTAAAGTAGATAAGTCACCCGGTCCAGATGGGATACATCCTAGGTTGCAGAGGGAAGTAAGGGTGCAAATTGCAGAGGTGCTGGCCATAATTTTCCAATCTTCCGATACAGGGGTGGTGCCAGAGGACTGGAGAATTGCAAATGTTACACGCTTGATCAAAAAAGGGTGTAAGGATAAACCCAGTAACTATAGGCCAGTCAGTTTAACCTCAGTGGTGGGGAAGCTTTTAGAAACGATACTCCGGGACAAAATTAATAGTCACTTGGACAAGTGTAGATTGATTAGGGAAAGCCAGCACGGATTTGTTAAAGGCAAATCGTGTTTAACAAACTTAATTAAGTTTTTTGATGAGGTAACAGAGAGGGTAGATGAGGGCAATGCGGTTAATGTTCTGTATATGGACTTTCAAAAGACATTTGATAAAGTGCCATATGATAGGCTTGTCAGCAAAATTGAACCCCTCAAATAAAAGAAGCAGTGGCAGCATGGATACGAAATTGGCGAAGTGACAGGAAACAGAGAGTAGTGGTGAATGGTTGTTTTTCAGACTGGAGGGAGGTGTACAGTGGTGTTCCCCAGGGGTCAGTGCTGGGACCACTGCTTTTCTTGATATATATTAATGACTTGGACTTGGGAGTACAGGGCACAATTTCAAAATTTGCAGATGACACAAAACTTGAAAGTGTAGTGAACAGTGAGAAGGATAGTGATAGACTTCAAGAGGACATAGACAGGCTGGTGGAATGGGCGGACACATGGCAGATGAAATCTAATGCAGAGAAGTGTGTAGTGATACAGTTTGGCAGGAAGAACGAGGAGAGGCAATATAAACTGAAGGGCACAATTCTAAAGGGGGTACAGGAACAGAGAGATCTGGGGGTATATGTGCACAAATCTTTGAAGGTAGCAGAACAGGTTGAGAAAGCAGTTAAAAGAGCATACGGGATCCTGGGCTTTATAAATAGAGGCATAGAGTACAAAAGCAAGGAAGTTATGATGGATCTTTATAAAACACTGGTTCGGCCACAACTGGAGTATTGTCTCCAATTCTCTGCACCACACTTTAGGAAGGATGTGAAGACCTTAGAGAGGGTGCAGAAAAGATTTACTAGAATGGTTCCAGGGATGAGGGACTTCAGTTACATGGATAGACTGGAGAAGCTGGGGTTATTCTCCTTAGAGCAGAGAAGATTGAGAGGAGATGTGATTGAAGTGTTCAAAGTCATGAAGGGTTTAGATAAAGTAAATAAAGAGAAACTGTTCCCATTGGTGGAAGGGTCGAGAACCAGAGGACATAAATTTAAGGTGATTGGCAAAAGAACCAAAGGCGACACGAGAAAAAACTTTTTTACGCAGCGAGTAGTTATGATCTGGAATGTGCTGCCTGAAAGGGAGGTGGAGGCAGATTCAATCGTGGCTTTCAAAAGGGATTTGGATAAATACTTGAAGGGAAAAAACTTGCAGGGCTATGGGGAAAGAGTAGGTGAATGGGACTAACCGAATTGCTCTTGCAAAGAGCTGGTACGGACTTGATGGGCTGAATTGCCTCCTTCTGTTCTGTAACCATTCTATGATTCTATGTTGGCCTGGGAATACTGGCCTTGGGGCCTTGGTTTGGGTATATTGGCCTTGGAATACTGGACTTGGGGCCCTGGTCTGGGTATGTTGGCCTGGGAATACTGGCCTTGGGTCTGGCATAGCCCAAGTCCAGAAATGTCCACTAACATCTGCAAATGACCAAGTATTATCCTGGGCTGAACAGTTACAATGAAATAGTAATAATGTAAAAAGGGAGATGAATGAAATAAAGATTAGAAAACTAATGCACTGCCACATGGCAAATGTGCAGAATCTTTCAAATCACTAAAAGTAGTGACACAGGTTAATAAGGCCATAAAAAAAGCAAACCAAGCACTGGTGTTCATTTCTAGAGGGATAGAATTGAAAAGCAGAGAAGTTATGTTAAACTTGTATAGAACCTTAGTTAGACCACACTTGGAGTATTGTGCACTGTTCTGGTCTCCATATTATAGAAAGGATATAGAGGCACTGGGGAAGGTGCAAAAAAGAATCACAAGGCGATACCAGAACTGAGAGGATATACCTATCAGGAAAGGCTGAACAGGCTGCGGCTCTTTTCTCTAGGAAAGAGAATGCTGAGGGCTGACCTGATAGAGGTCTTTAAGATAATGAAAGGGTTTGATAAGGTAGACGTAGAAAAAATGTTTCCACTGTGGGGGAGTCCAAAACTAGAGGTCATCAATATAAGATAGTCACTAACAAATCAGGAGAAACTTCTTTACCCAAAGTGTGGTGAGAATGTGGAACTCGCTACCATAAGGAGTAGTTGAGGCGAATAACATAGATGCATTTGAGGGAAGCTAAATCAGCACATGAGGGAGAAAGGAACAGAAAGACATTCTGATAGGGATAAATGAAGAAGGGTGGGGGGAGGCTCGAGTGAAGTATAAATGCCGGCATAGACAAGTTGGGCCCAATGGGGCTCGTAGGCTCGCTGTATCTCTCAAAAGGGTTTCCTGCCAGCCCACAAGAATTTGGATCCATCTGTGCATCGGTCATATTTCTGGCAAGTGTTCATTGTACTGTGTTCAGGAGCAGTGCTCGAAGAGACAAAGCAAATATTCTCCTGCAGGTTTTTGACAACCTTTGGCCATTACGTTATTTAAGGCCCAAACCGGTCAAACCTCAGAAAGGATAAGGAAATGTACGTTGGTGAC
The DNA here is from genome assembly GCF_035084215.1 of Heptranchias perlo. Lineage (NCBI taxonomy): Eukaryota > Metazoa > Chordata > Chondrichthyes > Hexanchiformes > Hexanchidae > Heptranchias > Heptranchias perlo. The sequence continues at coordinate 762,427 of NW_027138881.1, read as the reverse complement.
AGTCCATTATTACTTTTGGTACGCGCTGTGACTCTTCAAACTCGTACCGTGAGTAATAATGCACAGTGGCCGACACCTTCATCTCGGACTCTTCATCGCTGTGCAAAACTAGACAGATGAATGTGGCTGTGTCTGAATGGGAGTCACCTTGTACATTTTATCTCTGCGACAACCATGATGCTGTTTGCTGCTTTTAGCAAACAAACCTGAAATTACACAAGAAAAACAAAGATTTCTGGATGATTCTCATTTCCTCTTTGGAACAAAATTCTTCACTGGTTCATAAATAACACAAGTGTGTGACAAAAATTAAGTGTTTTGTCAATTTATTTTCTCTTTGTTTTAGTTCTTAGTTTATAATAGGTTCCTTTGCAAAATGAAAGGTGCAGATTTATTGTAAAAGCCAAGGTATCTGTTTTCAGTGTAGAGTTGGCTACAGAACTCTGCAATGAATCAGTGCTCTTACTATGCTAATTATTAATTGCAACTTTATTAGTGTTGATGTCTCACCCCAACATGTCTTGTTTTCTAATTATAGAGGTTTCCATCTATGGAACCTCCCAAACTGATCACTGTTACCTCCTTTGTCTGGTTTGCAATAACCATATTCACTTTGTAAATCCCATCAGGACTGTCAGCTGAGAATTACCTAAAGGAAAAGGTTTTTAGATTAAAGAAGGAATGTGAACATAAATGCTTCAAAAATCTCCACTTTTAGTTCGTTCAGTTCAGACCTTGAAAGCAACGAGGTGGTACAAAGGAGTCCGCGAACAACAAATTCACGCAGAAGTATATTCAAAGTTACAAGAAATGATTGAAGTTTCATTATTTTGAGACAGGTTTTATAAGTTAAGTAAAATCACTGAGATTTATGCTTCTGCTATTTAACTTGCTTCTGCTAATTTTAGAATTCCCTGCCTAACTCTAACCCTCTCCACCTCCTCCTTTAAGATGGTCCTTAAATCCCACCTCTTGGTTTGGCATCCATTTATTTCTCTGTGAAGTGAAAGCTTTTGTTGGTATTTATATTTCAGAATAAACATGATTGATTGTTTATAAGTTGAGAGATACAGGCTGTCTGTGTGATTTGTCCATCAGTCAGAAAAGTCCAGAGTTACTACTTACATTGAGCTTATCAACAACTACAATATCGCCCACATTACTTTGTGCATCTCAATTCATACAAGGTGTGGACTTGCATATAGTTGCAGCCCTTTATACTGACCATGAGGGGAAGTGTCTGGAGAGCGAATTGTAACAGCAAGATCTGCATTTTATAGATTTTTTTTAAAATTAAGAAGCATTTTGCAGTGGCAGGAATGCTGATAATGAGAGCCCCTCACCAGTTTTTTATGCAACGCCCAGCACTGAATGTGCATCAATTAAGTATTAATATGGATATATATGGCTTTTAATGAGTGAGTTGAGCATAAGATGGGAGATACCATGAAATAGCAAATTTGTCAAATTAATTCTTTACACCTGACTTGACAAATGTAGCCTGTGGACAAATTTCAGATCTAAATTGGTTTGAGGATTTATTGGTCAGTAAAGCATTTATTGTGAAGAAATTCTAAATATTTAATAGCCAATTTTCCAAATGCCCAATCAAGGCACAGACTGCGAGTGCACTGGACAATTTTCGGCACGTTCCTCCTGATTTTCCATTACGAATGGGTAAACATGTCTGTGACATCCCATTATGTGCTTCTGGTGAGAAAAGGTTACTGTTGGAAATGTGTAATAACACATTCTGAACTAGATATGATACCCCCTAGAAACCCAAGAAAATGAGTAACAAACTGGGGAGGCTTTGCTTAATCATTTTCTCCTGAGGATGACAGAATAGAAAATGTTAACTCAATATTCAAAAAATGAGGGAATGAAATGTCGATTATTATGATAGGGGATGAGAAAGGGTCAATTGAGGGCATTTTATGGGACACAACGAAAGTTCATTTGGAAAACAGAGAAGCCATAAAATAATAGTTGGTATGGTTTAGAAATGAAATGGCCTGCGGACAAATCTTTCTAAATTCGTAGAGATGGAAACAGAATTAGGAAGCAATTGGTAGCCAGGAGGCAGATTATGCTTGATTGCCAGTGGAACAAATTATATTTATGCATCATTTCTGGTGTAGATAAAAACACACAGTGCGAAAATTTTAACAAATTAATGACCAATTGGGTACCCAATTAAAAAATCAAAATAGAAAGGATTAGGTGACAAACAAAGACCATACCTCAAGAGGAAAGTACCTGAGGAGGAGAGAATCATAGAATCATAGAAAGGTTACAGCACAGAAGAAGGCCATTTGGCCCATCATGTATAGCCAAAAAAGAGCTCTCCAGCCTAATCCCACTTTCCAGCTCTTGGTTCGTAGCCATGTAGGTTCAAGTGCACATCCAAGTACTTTTTAAATTTGATGAGGGTTTCTGCCTGTACCACCATTTCAGGCAGTGAGTTCCAGACCCCTACCATCCTCTGGGTGAAAATAATTCTCATCAACTCCCCTCTAACAGATACAGAATTGGCTAAGTAACAGGAAACGGAGAGTAGTGGTGAATGGTTGTTTTTCGGATTGGAGGGAGGTGTACAGTGGTGTTCCCCAGGGGTTGGTACTAGGACCACTGCTTTTCTTGATATATATTAATGACTTGGACTTGGGTGTACAGGGCACAATTTCAAAATTTGCAGATGACACGAAACATGGAAGTGTAGTGAACAGTGAGGAGGATAGTGATAGATTTCAAGAGGATATAGACAGGCTGGTGGCATGGGCGGACACGTGGCAGATTAAATTTAACGCAGAAAAATGCAAGGTGTTACATTTCAGTAGGAAGAATGAGGAGAGGCAAATGTAACCCCACTATTTAAGAAAGGAGGGAGAGAGAAAACAGGGAACTACAGACCTGTTAGCCTGACATCAGTAGTAGGGAAAATGCTAGGATCTATTATAAAGGATGTGATAACAGGACACTTAGAAAATAATAATAGGATTTGGCAGAGTCAACATGGATTTATGAAAGGGAAATCATGTTTGACAAACCTATTGGAGTTCTTTGAGGATGTAACTAGTAGAATAGATAAGGGAGAACCAGTGGATGTGGCGTATTTGGATTTTCAGAAGGCTTTCGATAAGGTCCCACAGGAGGTTGGTGAACAAAGTTAGAGCACATGGAATTGGGGGTAATATACTGGCATGGATTGAGAATTGGTTAACAGACAGAAAACAGAGAGTAGGAATAAATGGGTCTTTTACAGGTTGACAGACTGTGACTAGTGGGGTACCGCAGGGATTGGTGCTTGGGCCCCAGCTATTCACAATCTATATCAATGATTTCTTAAACTAAAGAGCACAATTCTAAAAGGGGTACAAGAACAGAGAGATCTGGGGGTGTATGTACACAAATTGTTGAAGGTAGCAGGGCAGGTTGACAAAGTGGTTAAAAAAGCATAAGGGATCCTGGGCTTTATAAATAGAAGCATAGAGTACAAAAGCAAGGAAGTCATGATGGACCTTTATAAAACATTGGTTCGGCCACAACTGGAGTATTGTGTCCAGTTCTGGGCACCGCACTTTAGAAAAGATGTCAACGCCTTAGAGAGGGTGCAGAACAGATTTACTCAAATGATCCCAGGGATGAAGGACTTTAGTGGATAGACTGGAGAAGCTTGTGTTGTTCTCCCTTGGAACAGAGATGGTTGCGAGGAGATTTGATCGAGGTATTCAAAATCATGAAGGGTCTAGACAGAGTAGATAGAGAGAAACTTCCTATTGGCGGAAGGGTCAAGAACCAGAGGGCATAGATTTAAGGCGATTGGCAAAAGAACCAAAGGTGACATGAGGAAAAACATTTTTACACAGCGAGTGGTTAGGATCTGGAATGCACTGCCCAAGGGGGTGGTGGAGGCAGATTCAATAATGGCTGTCAAAAGGGAACTGGATAAGTACTTGAAAGGAAAAAAATTGCAGGGCTACGGGGATAGGGCATGGGACTGGGACTAGCTGGATTGCTCTTGCATAGAGCTGGCATGGACTCGGTGAGCCGAATGGCCTCCTTCCGTGCTATAACCTTCTATGATTCTAACATTACCAGGACAAAAATATATTCTTCCATTTCACTGATTATAGTAGATTCTTTATTTAAAACCTGTCTGAGAGTATTTATATTCAAGTCAATGCAGAGTTCGAGCTTTGCATAACTCCTCTGTGTTGAAGAAAGCAGAGAGCCCTTTTAATGACATTGCCAACAGACTAATACCACAGCAGATCAACTGTAGGTCACACTAGATTCCAGCCATCATCGGAACATAGGATTAATACAGTAGCCATTACAGAGCTATATTAAAGAACCTTGGAATAGCCAGGGTTAGAGGTTTAAACAATTGGAACAGAAACCGGGGAAAACTGAGCAACAAGCAATCTCATTCTTGAGCCTGAGAGGTGACTGGTTTCAGGGAGGAGCCCTTCAATGCTAATCACATGTTGATCTGGGTTCTAATGGAGCTTCCCTACATTCTAGAATGAAGTGAAGTTTAATTGCCCCAAATAGTTGTTTCTTCCTTTCACCCAAATCCACAAATACAACATTGGTAAAAGTCCACAGTAACTGAACCCTTTACATGATAAATAATTTAGAGGAAAGAATTGTGTCCAAATTTGCAGATGAAATGAAATTGGGAGCAGTGGCAAATAATGATTATCAATGAACACAAATTCAAAAGGATCTTGACAAGCTTGATCGGTGGACGGAGAAAAGGAGATGCGATTTAATACAGGGAAATGTAAGGTAACGAGATTGGGCAGATGGAAAGTTGATGTGGATTATGTGCTAAATGAGAATGTATTTGAGGTGTCGGAGCAAGAGAGAGATCTTTGTATATTAATGGACACTAAAACCATCGGCACAATGTTCCCAGGCTATTAAAGCAAATAGAATGTTGGGATGTACAGCACGAGGTATAAAATATAAATCCAGAGAGGTCATTTTAAAACTGTATTTGGACCCGGTGAGACCACATCTGGAGTATTGCACGCAGTTTTGTTCTCGTTATTTCAAAATGGATATTCAATTATTGGAGGGGGTGCAGAGAAAGGGTATTTAGTTATTGGAGGGGGTACAGAGAAGGGTATTCTGTTATTGGAGGGGGTACAGAGAAGGGTTTCAGTTATTGGAGGGGGTACAGTGAAGGGTATTCTGTTATTGGAGGGGGTACAGAGAAGGGTTTCAGTTATTGGAGGGGGTACAGAGAAGGGTTTTCTGTTATTGGAGGGGGTACAGAGAAGGGTTTTCAGTTATTGGAGGGGGTACAGAGAAGGGTTTTCAGTTATTGGAGGGGGTACTGTAGTTTTAGGGCAGTTACAGACTGCAGGTTAAAACTGGATTACATATTATGGAAACTTTCCCAGGTCCCTGGGTTTGCACTGTCTACTATTTTATATCTCTAAATCTTCTAGTCAAAATAAAATTTACAGTAAGTTACATTAAATCTCCATCAGGAAATGGATCATCGTGGTTTTAAATATTCGTTTTTAACAAAAAAAACAAATGTGAATCCCATAATTTTACAATAAAAGTATCATTTGTTTCTTATATTAAGAGGCCTAGAATTACACTTAAATACAACAGCAGTGATATTAGTAGAAAATACCTCAACACTCAAAATACAGATAAATGTACTTCAAACGTGTGTATGTTTACAGAACACATCTCCCATCATTCAGTAACCAAGGAAGTAAAGCACTCACTGATCATAAACCAAACACACACTTTGCTTTTTGTCTTATCATTCTTATTGGACTTAGGAGAAAAACCATGGCCAGGATAGAAAATTCAAACCAATGTTTCATTCAACAGCAAAGAGCCCAGTCACTTTGAAGATGCTTTCCATCTCTCCCGGCCACCCCACCCCGCACTCCCCCCCCCCACCTCAAATATACACAACTCTTAAAAACAATCCACCCCCTCCTCATATTAACCCATCAATCCACCCCCTCCCCATATTAACCCATCAATCCACTCCCTCCCCATATTGTCCCATCAAACCACCCCCTCCCCATATTAACCCATCAATCCACCCCCTCCCCATATTAACCCATCAATCCACCCCCTCCCCATATTGTCCCATCAATCCACCCCCTCCCCATATTGTCCCATCAATCCACCCCCTCCCCATATTGTCCCATCAAACCACCCCCTCCCCATATTGTCCCATCAATCTTCCCCCTCTCCATATTGACCCATCAATTCACCCCCTCCCCATATTGTCCCATCAATCCACCCCCTCCCCATATTGTCCCATCAATCCACCCCCTCCCTAATTATGTTAAACTTGTATAGAACCTTCGTTGGACCACGCTTGGAGTATTGTGCACAGTTCTGGTCTCCATATTATAAAAAGGATAAAGAGGCACCGGAGAAGGTGCAAAAATGATTTACTAGGATGAAACCAGAACTGAGAGGTTAAATCCAATAGGGAATTCAGAAGAAACCTCTTTACCCAGAGTGATTAGCATGTGAAACTCGCTGCCACAAGGAGAAGTTGAGTTGAATAGCAAAGATGCATTCAAGAGGCAGCTGGATAAAAACATGAGGGAGCAAGGAATAGAGAATATATTGATGGGGTTAGATGAAAAAGGTTGGGAGGCGGCTCGAGTGGAGCATAAGCACTGGCATAGACTAGTTCGGCCAAATGGCCTGTTTCTGTGCTGTGCATTCCATGTAATTACGTCCCATCAATCCCCCCCCCCCTCTTCATATAGCAATATCCTGGGGGTCACCATTGACCAGAAACTTAACTGGATCAGCCATATAAATACTGTGGCTGCAAGAGCAGGTCAGAGGCTGGGTAGTCTGCAGTCAGTGACTCACCTCCTGACTCCCCAAAGCCTTTCCACCATCTACAAGGCACAAGTCAGGAGTGTGATGGAATACTCTCCACTTGCCTGGATGAAGCTCGACACCATCCAGGACAAAGCAGCCCACTTGATTGGCACCCATCCACCTCCCTAAACATTCACTCTCTTTACCACCGGCGTACTGTGGCTGCAGTGTGTACCATCCACAGGATGCACTGCAGCAACTCGCCAAGGCTTCTTCGACAGCACCTCCCAAACCCGCGACCTCTACCAGCTAGAAGGACAAGAGCAGCAGGCACATGGGAACAACACCACCTGCACGTTCCCCTCCAACTCACACACCATCCCGACTTGGAAATATATCGCCGTTCCTTCATCGTCGCTGGGTCAAAATCCTGGAACTTCCTTCCTAACAGCACTGTGGGAGAACCTTCACTACACAGACTGCAGCGGTTCAAGGCGGCGGCTCACCACCACCTTCTCAAGGGCAATTAGGGATGGGTAATAAATGCTGGCCTCACCAGTGACACCCACATCCCATCAATCCTCCCCCTCCCCATATTATCCCATCAATCCACCCCTGTGCCTTATTATGCCTCATCAATCCTCCCCCTCCCCATATTGCCCTCTCACTCCTCCCCATAGTGCATCCCATCAATCCTACTCCTTTTGCATCCCATCATAAGGTTAACTAGCAACCCAAGAAATAAAAGTTTCATACCAGTGCAAACGTTTGTTCATTTATTGCTAACCACAGTCACAGCCGATTCAATTCGGATCATCAATGGAAAGGTTAGTACTGGTCCTGTGATTAAAGTCACCCCTCCCATCTTTAGTGTAACCATGTGTGAATTGTCTGCCAATGTGTGTATAGAGTCTGACCCACTTCAATGTCAATCAAGTATGTGTAATACAGGAGGTTGCTGGTGCTATAGGGCAGAAATCCAATTTGTCATTTTCAAGCACTACTGGTCTTTTATTTTACATCAACAATAGCAACATTTCAGGCAAGCTTTGCTAATATCCTTTTAAATGTTTCAAATTACTCCCGACTCTTGAAACATTAGCCCAAATTATTTTATTGTTCGTGTAACTCTACGGTCACATAGAATTAAGACAAAAACTAAATTGTTAATGGGAAAGGAGAAAGGGAAGGGGGAGAAGGTGCAAGAGATGATCTTGAAGCTAAATATTTATTCAAAAGTTGAGTGAAAATGGTAACTTTAAAAAGGATCAAATATTTTCACATGAAAGCCCAAAGCAATGCAAATTACATTTACATGCAGCATTATTTAATATTTTACCAGACAATAGCAAATGGTACAGAAACAGACATTCAAAAGCAATAAAGCAAAAATAAGCTGCAGAACATTATATATTTTCATGGCCCTATTTGCTGATACTAAGGAGTGGCCATTATTGGCCAAATGGTCATCACATTATTTGGCCTTGTGAGCAATGATGGACCAGGGTGAGGTGTGGGAATAGGGAGGAGTCATTTCTAGTGCCATGAATGCTATACAGTCAGGTTTGCACATATTTACTGCAGGTTAATTCCTGTACATTTAGACTGTTGTAAATACTGAGATTTGTAATTTATATCAGGCCCCTTGTTGTAGCTTTAGTGCTTCAGTAATGCAAACAGCAACTACCTCAATAGTGGGAAATTACCTCCAGTGAAGCTTAAGACTTCTTCATCTCAATACATTGTTGCTAATTCAATAACTGAAATACATTTGGATAAAAGCGTTTGATCAATATTGATAGACGAGTAACTCTGCCTCACTTACTGCAGGCTAGCCACTGACACTCACTAACTCCCCTCATAAGCAACAAGTGAATCAAGAAAGGGAATTGAGGCCTGATCAGGAAAGGGTGTGGAATGTGTAATGGGGTTCTGTGTCCACACAAAGACCATTTAGTGCTGTGTATTAAAACAAAAAAGCTCTGATGTGTTAAGTCTGACAGGGCTGATGGTCAGTATTGTGGAGTATTCATTTATTAGTGGATGTACAATTGAGAAGGGCAGCAATAGTTTTCAACCTAGTTCCTTCATCTACATGTTGACCCCTGACCAACCTCTAGTGCTGGAACACACAACAGGAAGACAACAGTACTCAGATTATGAAGGAAAACAGCCTGAGTGAGTGAGGGAGCACCTGGGCAGCAGAACTGACAGCAGTTAAACAGCTCACAGAGCATCTGCCTCCTTCCTATTAGTTACAAGCAAGAGATCCCACCTCAGACACCAGATCCATTGGTTGGGATCTCACGCCCATACTGTCCAGCAAGAGACTACCTCAAGGCCCGAGTGACAGCATCTTGCTGATCAATGAGGAATTTCTAATGTTCCATGAAAATCCATTTAGTGTAAAACTCTCTTACACGATGTGAAGCATCAGTGGATCAGGCCTCCGCACATATATTTCACTGATGCAAACACTTCCCCATGAACAAATCTGAACGAGTGACTTCATTGAGCCCCACTCGCTTTGAGGAGAGGAGCAGAGATTTCATCCCAGGCGGTCATTAGCAGATTCCGCGCTTTCTCTGTTAGTTCTGGCACATCATCGATCGTCAGCCCACGGATCTCCATTTGAGGAAGAATCTGAACTGTACACTTGCCTGGAAATAAAGAAACAAAAAAAGTCACATCACATTGACCACTCACTGAATGGGGACAAGAGGGGGGGAAAGATATGCTGCACACTTACAGGGAGCGAGGCTCATTTCCCCATTCACCCCTCTAGGAACTGAGACAATTTATTGGCACATTCACCCCTCACAAAGCTGGTAGTTCACCAAGCACATGGAGTCTACATGGATCAATTCAGACAAATCCTGCAGTGCTACATGGGGAGATGTTATTTAAAATTACACATCAATTAAATCAAGATGTTAAGAAAATATTTAGTAAAAGGCCCACACATTGTATGAACATATCAAAGGCCACACATTGTGTTGGGCTCAGCTCCTTCAAGCAGTTATGAAAGTAGATGGGCTGAAGAGTTGCCACAATGAGCTGGACAATCCTAGATCTGAAATGAAGCATCCTTGAAGATGGTTAAGGGGACTGAATCGGTTTTATTTGGGAGAAGATTGAGGGAGGGATTAGAAACTAGGGTTTAAACTTAAGGCCACCGGTGCAGTGGATGTAGAAACATTGTGCTGAAAAGTTATGAGGGGCATGCGTACAAGGGAAGAGAAACCAGAAACGGGGATGTTCACTGATGACTGCAATGTTCAGTAACATTCACAACCCCTCAGATAATAAAGCAGTCCATGTCTGCATGCAGCAAGACCTGAACAACATCCAGGCTTGGGCTGATAAGTGGCAAGTAACATTTGTGCCACACAAGTGCCAGGTAATGACCATCTCCAACAAGAGAGTCTAACCACCTCCCCATCCCTCACCATCAACATCCTAGGGGCCACCACTGACCAGAAATAAATACTGTGGCTGGGTATTCTGCAGCAAGTGACTCATCTCCTGACTCCCCAAAGCCTTTCCACCATCTACAAGGTACAAGTCAGGAGTTTGATGGAATACTCTCTCTTTACTCAAAGACATTAGAAAAACATCTAGAAAGTGAAAATAAGTCAGTATGGATTTCAAAAGGGAAAGTCATGCTTGACCAACCTTACTGAATTCTTTGAAGTAACAGAAAGAGTAGACAAGTGTAATGCAGCTGATGTAATATCAAAAGGCCTTCAATATGGTACTGCATTGTAGACTCGTGACTAAGGGGATAGGTAGCAGAATGGATAGCAAGCTGGCTACAAAACAGAGTAGGGGTTAAAGGTAGTAACTCAGACTGGCAAAAGGTGGGAAGTTGGTGTTCCACAGGGATCAGTGCTGGAACCACTGTTCACAATTTAAGTCAACGATTTGGACTCAGGAATCAAGTATAATTTCAAAATTTGCGGACGACACCAAAATTGAGGGGTGTAGTTAGTACAAAAGAAGAATGCGTTAAAATCATAGTACCATATGGTACAGCGCAGGAGGCCATCCGGCCCATCGTGCCTGTGCCGGCTCTTTGAAAGAACTATCCAATTAGTCCCACTCCCCTGCCGTTTCCCCATAGCCCTGTAAATTTTTTCCCTTCAAGTATTTATCCAATTCCCTTTTGAAAGTTATTATTGAATCTGCTTCCTCCACCCTTTCAGGCAGCACATTCCAGATCATAACACACTGCGTAAAAAAATGTTTCCTAATGTCACCTCTGGCTCTTTTGCCAATCACCTTAAATCTGTGTCCTCTGGTTACCAACCCTTCCGCCACTGGAAATAGTTTCTCCTTATTTTACTCTGTCAAAACCATTCATGACTTTGAAGATCTCTATTAAATCTCCCCTTAACCTTCTCAGGAGAACAATCCCAGCTTTTCCACATAACTGAAGTCCCTCATCCCTGGTACCATTCTAGTAAATCTCCTCTGCACCCTCTCCAAGGCCTTGACATCCTTCCTAAGTGTGATGCCCAGAATTTAACAATATCGGGTACGGTAGCATAGTGGTTATGTTACTGGGCTAGTAATCCAGAGGCCTGGACTAAAATCCAGAGTCATGAGTTCAAATCCCGCCACGGCAGCTGGCGAATTTAAATTCAATTAATTAAATTCAATTAATTAAATAAAAAAATCTGGAATTAAAATACTAGTATCAGTAATGATGGCCATGAAACTACCGCATTGTCGTAAAAACCCATCTGGTTCACTAATGTCCTTTAGGGAAGGAAGCCTGCCGCCCTTACCCGGTCTGGCCTATATGTGACTCCAGACCCACAGCAATGTGGTTGATTCTTAATTGCCCTCTGAAATGGCCTAGCAAGCCACTCAGTTGTAAAATCTCGCTACGAAAAGTCATAAGAATAAAACCGGACGGACCACCCGGCACCGGACACGACAACGGCAAAAAAACACCAAGCCCAGTCGACCCTGCAAGGTCCTCCTTACTAACATCTGGGGACTTGTGCCAAAATTGGGAGAGCGGTCCCACAGACTAGTCAAGCAACAGCCTGACATAGCCATACTTACAGAATCATACCTTTCAGCCAACGTCCCAGACTCTTCCATCACCATCCCTGGGTATGTCCTGTCCCACCGGCAGGACAGACCCACCAGAGGTGGCGGTACAGTGATATACAGTCAGGAGGGAGTGGCCCTGGGAGTCCTCAACATTGACTCTGGACCCCATGAAATCTCATGGCATCAGGTCAAACATGGGCAAGGAAACCTCCTGCTGATTACCACCTACCGCCCTCCCTCAGCTGATCAATCAGTCCTCCTCCATGTTGAACACCACTTGGAGGAAGCACTGAGGGTAGCAAGGGCACAAAATTTACTCTGGGTGGGGGACTTCAATGTCCATCACCAAGAGTGGCTCGGTAGCACCACTACTGACCGAGCTGGCCGAGTCCTGAAGGACATAGCTGCTAGACTGGGCCTGCGGCAGGTGGTGAGCGAACCAACACGAGGGAAAAACTTACTTGATCTCGTCCTCACCAATCCACCTGTCGCAAATGCATCTGTCCATGACAGTATTGGTAGGAGTGACCACCGCACAGTCCTCGTGGAGACGAAGTCCCGTCTTCGCACTGAGGACACCATCCAACGTGTTGTGTGGCACTACCACCGTGCTGAATGGGATAGATTCAGAACAGATCTAGCAGCTCAAAACTGGGCATCCATGAGGCGCTGTGGGCCATCAGCAGCAGCAGAATTGTATTCCAGCACAATCTGTAACCTCATGGCCCGGCATATTCCTCACTCTACCATTACCAACAAGCCAGGGGATCAACCCTGGTTCAATGAGGAGTGTAGAAGAGCATGCCAGGAGCAGCACCAGGCGTACCTAAAAATGAGGTGCCAACCTGGTGAAGCTACAACTCAGGACTACATGCATGCTAAACAGCGGAAGCAACATGCTATAGACAGAGCTAAGCGATTCCACAACCAACGGATCAGATCAAAGCTCTGCAGTCCTGCCACATCCAGTCGTGAATGGTGGTGGACAATTAAACAACTAACGGGAGGAGGAGGCTCTGTAAACATCCCCATCCTCAATGATGGCGGAGTCCAGCACGTGAGTGCAAAAGACAAGGCTGAAGCGTTTGCAACCATCTTCAGCCAGAAGTGCCGAGTGGATAATCCATCTCAGCCTCCTCCCGATATCCCCACCATCACGGAAGCCAGTCTTCGGCCAATTCGATTCACTCCACGTGATATCAAGAAACGGCTGAGTGCACTGGATACAGCAAAGGCTATGGGCCCCGACAACATCCCAGCTGTAGTGCTGAAGACTTGTGCTCCAGAACTAGCTGCGCCTCTAGCCAAGCTGTTCCAGTACAGCTACAACACTGGCATCCACCCGACAATGTGGAAAATTGCCCAGGTATGTCCTGTCCACAAAAAGCAGGACAAATCCAATCCGGCCAATTACCGCCCCATCAGTCTACTCTCAATCATCAGCAAAGTGATGGAAGGTGTCGTCGACAGTGCTATCAAGCGGCACTTACTCACCAATAACCTGCTCACCGATGCTCAGTTTGGGTTCCACCAGGACCACTCGGCTCCAGACCTCATTACAGCCTTGGTCCAAACATGGACAAAAGAGCTGAATTCCAGAGGTGAGGTGAGAGTGACTGCCCTTGACATCAAGGCAGCATTTGACCGAGTGTGGCACCAAGGAGCCCTAGTAAAATTGAAGTCAATGGGAATCAGGGGGAAAACTCTCCAGTGGCTGGAGTCATACCTAGCACAAAGGAAGATGGTAGTGGTTGTTGGAGGCCAATCATCTCAGCCCCAGGGCATTGCTGCAGGAGTTCCTCAGGGCAGTGTTCTAGGCCCAACCATCTTCAGCTGCTTCATCAATGACCTTCCCTCCATCATAAGGTCAGAAATGGGGATGTTCGCTGATGACTGCACAGTGTTCAGTTCCATTCGCAACCCCTCAGATAATGAAGCAGTCCGAGCCCGCCTGCAGCAAGACCTGGACAACATCCAGGCTTGGGCTGATAAGTGGCAAGTAACATTCGCGCCAGATAAGTGCCAGGCAATGACCATCTCCAACAAGAGAGAGTCGAACCACCTCCCCTTGACATTCAACGGCATTACCATCGCCGAATCCCCCACCATCAACATCCTGGGGGTCACCATTGACCAGAAACTGAACTGGACCAGCCATATAAATACTGTGGCTACGAGAGCAGGTCAGAGGCTGGGTATTCTGCGGCAAGTGACTCACCTCCTGACTCCCCAAAGCCTTTCCACCATCTACAAGGCACAAGTCAGGAGTGTGATGGAATACTCTCCACTTGCCTGGATGAGTGCAGCTCCAACAACACTCAAGAAGCTCGACACCATCCAAGATAAAGCAGCCCGCTTGATTGGCACCCCATCCACCACCCTGAACATTCACTGCCTTCACCACCAGCGCACTGTGGCTGCAGTGTGCACCATCCACAGGATGCACTGCAGCAACTCGCCAAGGCTTCTTCGACAGCACCTCCCAAACCCGCGACCTCTACCACGTAGAAGGACAAGGTCAGCAGGCGCATAGGAACAACACCACCTGCACGTTCCCCTCCAAGTCACACACCATCCCGACTTGGAAATATATCACCGTTCCTTCATTGTCGCTGGGTCAAAATCCTGGAACTCCCTTCCTAACAGCACTGTGGGAGAACCGTCACCACACGGACTGCAGCGGTTCAAGAAGGCGGCTCACCACCACCTTCTCAAGGGCAATTAGGGATGGGCAATAAATGCCGGCCTTGCCAGCGACGCCCACATCCCGTGAACGAATAAAAAAAAACTCCAGCTGAGGCCTAACTGGTGCTTTATAAAGGTTTAGCATAACTTCCTTGCTTTTGTACTCTATGCCTCCATTAATAAAGCCCACGATCCCATATGCTTTAACAGCCTTCTCAACTTGTCCTGCCACCTTCAAAGATTTGTATACATACACCCCATTTAAAATTGTACCATTTAGTTGATATTGCTTCTCCTCATTCTTCCTAACAAAATGTATCACTTCACACTTCTGTTACATTTCATCTGCCATGTGTCTGCCCATTTCACTAGTCTGTCTTCATCCTCCAAATTGATAACTACATTTTCAAGCTTCGTGTCATCTGCAAACTTTGAAATTATACCCTCTATAACCAAGTCCAGGTCATTAATATATATCAAAGAGCAGTGGACCTAATACTGACCCCTGGGGAACACCACTGTATACTTACCTCCAGTCAAAAACAATTCACCACTACTCTCTGCTTTCTGTCCCCTAGCCAATTTTGTATCAACACTGCCACTGCCCCCTTTAATCCCATGGGCTTTAATTTTGCTAACAAGTCTATTATGTGGTACATTATCAAATGCTCTTTGAAAGTCCATGTACACATCAACCGCACTCCCCTCATCAACCCTGTCCGTTACTTCATCAAAGAACTGGAGAAACTGCAAGACAACATTAATAAACTTGCAGAATGGGTGTATAATTGGCAAATTAATTTCAATATAGATAAATGTGAGATGGTGCTTTTTGGTAGGAAGAATAAAGAGGCCCGATATTGCTTGGATAATAAGAGTCTAAATGGGGTAGAGGAGCAGAGGGATCTATGGACAGATACACAAGTCACTAAAAGTAGCGACACAGGTTAATAAGGACATAAAAAAGGCAAATCAAGCTCGAGGGTTCATTTCTAGAGGGATAGAATTGAAAAGCAGAGAAGTTAAACTTGTATAGGACATTGGTTAGACCACACTTGGACTACTGTGAACAGTTCCAGTCTCCGTATTATAGAAAGGATATAGAGGAATTGGAGAAGGTGCAAAAAAGATTCACAAGAACTGAGAGGATATACTTAATCAGGAGAGACTAAACAGGCTGGGGTTCTTTTCTCTGGAAAAGAGAAGGCTGAGGGGCGACCTGATAGAGGCCTTTAAAGATAATGAAAGGGTTTGATCGGGTAGACGTAGAGAAAATGTTTCTACTTGTGGGGGAGTCCAAAACTAGAGGTCATAAATATAAAAGAGTCACTAATAAATCCAATAGGGAATTCAGGAGAAACTTCTTTACCCAAAGAGTGGTTAGAATGCAGAAAGTGCTACCACAAGGAGTAATTAAGGCAAATAGCATAGATGAATTTAAGGGGAAACTGGATAAGCACACGAGAGAGAAAGGAATAGAAAGATATACTCATAGGGTGAGATGAAGTAGGGAGGCAGCATAAACACCATCATAGACCAGTTGGGCCGAATGAGTCTACAGCACAGAAACAAGCCAATGTAACAATGTAAAGGATATCACATCAAAACCCAGGACAGCAGAACAAGATTACATGCATTTAGATTAGTTAAAAGTAACTTAAAACTGGCTTAAAAATAAGTTTATTTTACTTGTGTGAATGTTCTGAATAAGCAGGTACAGTAATGGTGAGACACATTTGGGGATTTCAGGATAGTTGCACTGGGCATGTAGGGTGGATGGGATGAACTTCAATGAGTTGAATGGCCTTTTCTCAAACATAAAATAGGAGCAGGTGTAGGCCATTCGGCCCTTCACGCCTGCGCCGCCATTCAATATGTGGCTGATATTCTCTCTCTCTCGATGACTTGGCCTCCACAGCCTTCCGTGGTAGAGAATTCCACAGGTTCACCACCCTCAGTGTAGAAATTTCTCCTCATCTCAGTCATAAATGTCCTACCCCGTATCCTGAGACTGTGACCCCTGGTTCTATACTCCCCAGCCAGGGGAAACATCCTCCCTGCATCCAGTCTGTCGAGCCCTGTCAGAATTGTATATGTTTCAATGAGATCCCCTCTCATTCTTCTAAACTCGAGTGAATACAGGCCGAGTCGACCCAATCTCTCCTCATACGACAGTCCTACCATTCCAGGAATCAGTCCAGTAAACCTTCGCTGCACTCCCTCCATGGCAAGTATATCCTCTCTTAGGTAAGGAGACCAAAACTGTACACATTACTCCAGATATGGTCTCACCAAGGCCCTATATAACTGCAGTAAGACATCCTTGTTCCTGTACTCAAATCCTCTGACAATGAAGGCCAACATACCATTTGCCTTCCTAACTGCTTGCTGCACCTGCATATTTGCTTTCAGTGACTGGTGTACAAGGACACCCAGGTTCCTTTGTGCATCACATTCTATCACTATTGAAATAATACTCTGCCTTTGTTTTTCCCTTCTGAAGTGGATAACTTCACATTTATCAACATTATATTGCATCTGCCATGTATTTGCCCACTCACTCAACTTGTCTAAATAGTCTTAAAGCCTCTTTGCATCCTCCTCACAACTCACAATCCCACCTAGTTTTGTGTCATCGGCAAACCTGGCAATATTACATTTGGTTCCTCATCAAATCATTGATAAATATTGTGAATATCTAGGGCCCCACTAGTCACCACCTGCCACCCCGAAAAAGACCCATTTATTCCTACTCTGTTTCCTGTGTTAACTAATTTTCAATCCATGCCAGTATATTACCACCAATCCCATGTGCTTTAATTTTGCACATTAACCGGTTATATCAGCTCTTAAAAGTCAAGGGTGACTTAAGAGCTTTCTTAAGTTTTTAAAGGTTACATGGCAGCAGTGGAACTATAACACTCAGCAAATCCATCAAGGAACTCACCAAACCTAAATTTAGAGGGCAGTCTTCAGGTAAAGGCAGAGGCCAAATGATAGCAGGCTCAGTACACTATGGAGAGGGAGCCGAAGAGCTTGCATACCTATATTTAATATTAGAAAGTACTAACTGTAGAGTCTGGGGGCAAGGTCAGGGTTGAAATGGGCCATTCTTCAGTTGTACACCACCAGTTCTATGGCCTGCTTAATTTCAGATACATACCAGATGTAAACCTTTTCTCTGCCCTGTTGTAGAAGTCATTGTAAGAGGAGAACACCACTGGGATAATTGGGACCTGAAACACAACAGATCTGGTTAAATGTAGAGTTCAGTAATCAATGTGGATTGGGCTATTGCTTCCCTTCTCTCCACCCTCCCCTCCCCTCCCCCCCCCCCACCGCCCCGCCAAAAGGATCGACTCCTGTTGAGGAATCGGGCACCCCAACTTCCACTGGAGTTTAACACCCTAAAAAGGGATAAAATGAATGAATGTCAAATCTGAAATAAAAAGGAGTACATGCTGGACGTGACAGCAAGTGTGTCAGTATCGGAAAGAGAAAAGGTAGGTTAACATTTCAGATGTGACCTTTCATCAGAAATGGAAAAAGGCACCAGCTGACATTCGAAAGACAAAAGTCAAGTAAAACAGCTTCTAAACGGAAAGACATTAATGAAAGGAACCACCAGCTCCCAGCACTGCTCCATTTCAATTTGACGTTCAGAAACATCTCACCTCCCACCTAAACACCCTTTGTTTGAAGAGTGACTGAGCCAACTCACCCCATTCGCTTAACCCCCTTGTACTTTGGAGCGGTTTTTCCTCACTGTTTTTCTAAACACATTAAGGTGTCAGCCTGGCTCAGCAGTAGCATGCTCACCCAAGTCAGAAGGCCATGTGTTCAAGTCCCACTCCAGAGACGGCGGCACTGTCAAGGCCCCGGCCGCCCTCAGTTGGACGTAAAGGATCCCACGGCACAGTTTTGAAAAGCAAAGGAGGTCGCCCCGATGTCCCGGCAAACACAATGAACCAGTTTGGACAACAAATGCAAAACTGAAGCTTGTGTGGTGCACACACTATCTGAACCCCAGGAGCCCCACAGTCCCAAACCCATTGGCAGCAGTGATGCCATGTATCCAGCATCAGTAGGTGATGCTGAACCCCCAACTATACAGAATGCCTGATGTTAGCTGGGTTCCTGCAGCTTGGGCAGAGTCTTGGTGAGGTCCAACATCACTGCATGAAGTGGCTTTTCACAGGCCATTAACATGTATCCTGGTGGTCAATGACGTTAGTTTACATTCTTACAATTAACTATTCACCCCGTTGAAACTGCCAGCACAGAAAAAATGACAGGAAGGGATTGAGAGAAATTGCTTTCCAGTCGAATAGGCTGATCATTGCTTCTGTATTTTCATGTCTATGTTTGCACCATAGACCACACACTTTCTGTATGTCCCTTTGATCAATCTCCTCTTCCTCCTCATTTATACAATCGGTACAAATTTAAACAAACCCCATTCAAACGGAAATCAGTTTTAAAGTAAACTGCTTCATGGCAGCTGTAAATCCAGTGGAAGGTGGGACCTTGTTTACAGCACCATCTCCTGCCACGTTCTGCATTGCTCACCTGTGTTGCACCATCTCCTGCCACGTTCTGCATTGCTCGCCTGTGTAGCACCATCTCCTGCCACGTTCTGCATTGCTCACCTGTGTAGCACCATCTCCTGCCACGTTCTGCATTGCTCACCTGTGTAGCACCATCTCCTGCCACGTCCTGCATTGCTCACCTGTGTAGCACCATCTCCTGCCACGTTCTGCATTGCTCGCCTGTGTTGCACCATCTCCTGCCACGTTCTGCATTGCTCACTCGTCCTTAACCAACTTCCCCATTCTGCACTGCTCACTTGCTTTGCACCAACTGTCATGTCCTGCACTGCTCACTCGTATTGCACCACTCCTGCAGACTTTACTGCAAATGTAGCTTCTACTCGAGTGAATAAAATATTCCAAAATTTTAACTGAGATTTTACCTGTGCCTGTACGGCTAAGTGGAAAGCTCCTCGCTTAAATGGCAGCATGTGACCATCGTGATTCCTGGTTCCTTCCGGAAACACCCACAACCTGATCTGGAGGGAGACGAAGGTGACTTCAATACAGAATACTGGCGAGCTAAAAAGTTCACAACGTAACTCAGTTAGGAGTTTCAGATTTATTACCAAATAGCACCGAAAAAAAATACTTGCTGTAATGGAGGATGATGTCAAGCTCTAAAACAAGAGCATTGGAGAAACAAGCAACCCTTTAGGAACTGTGCCCGAGGTACCTCAACTCCAATGTGTTAAAAACACAAAATTTGGGTCAGTGCTTGGAGCAGATTTTACACAGCTCTCCCCAGACAGGAAAATGTCCCAAAGCACTTTACACCGAGATGAAAAAAAAAACTGGCCTCAGAACAGAGGTGCAAAGGAAAATGGAGATGTTTAGGGGAGGAGCCAGATGGAAGGATTGAGGAGGTTTTGAAAGCAGTGACTGTTCTACAAGGCGGGGCAGAGTGACCACTGGGCACCAGAACCCAACCACCAGGGGGCAGAGTGACCAACCCCACACGGACATCACAGAAAGGGTGGAAAAACTTCTGGGAAGAGAGACAGTGCAGCCAAAAATCATGATCCATATTGGAAGCAATGACATGAGTATGTTTGAGGACTTAGAGGGAGTTTGAGTCATCAGGAATTGTTTGAAACAAGACCTCAAGGGTGGTAATCTCCAGATTGCTGCCGGTGCTGTGCATTGGACAGGTTAAAGACAGAAAGGTTATTGAAGTTTAGTGTGTGGATCCAGGTGCAAGAAGGAAGGGTTCACATTCTTGAGACATTGGAGCAACTTGTGGAACAACGGTTATATATTAACGACTTGGACTTGGGTGTGCAGGGCACAATTTCAAAATATGCAGATGACACAAAACTTGGAAGTGTAGTAAACAGTGAGGGGGATAGTGATAGACTTCAAGAGGACATAGGCAGGCTGGTGGCATGGGCAGACACATGGCAGATGAAGTGCAGGGATACATTTTGACAGGAAGAATGAGGCACAATATAAAGTAAATGGCACAATTCTAAAGGAGGTGCAGGAACAGAGAGACCTGGGGGTATATGAGCACAAATCTTTGAAGGTAGCAGGACAGGTTGAGAAAGCAGTTAAAAAAGCATACTGCATCCTAGGCTTTATAAATAGAGGCAGAGTACAAAAGCAAGGAAATTATGTTGAACCTTTATAAAACATTGGTGCGGCCACAGCTGGAGTACTGTGTCCAATTCTGGGTACTGCACTTTAGGAAGGATGTGAAGGCCTTGGAGAGGTTGCAGAAAAGATTTACTAGAATGGTTCCAGGAATGAGGGATTGGAGTTACATGGATAGACTGAAGCTGAGGTTTTATTTATTTTTTAATTCATTCATGGAATGTGGGCATCGCTGGAGAGGCCAGCATTTATTGCCCTTGAGAAGGTGGTGGTGAGCTGCCTTCTTGATCTGTTGCAGTCTGTGTGGTGAAGATACTCCCACAGTGCTGTTAGGTACGGAACATCAGGATTTTGACCCAGTGACGAAGGAACAGCGTTATTTTTCCAAGTGAGAATGGCATGTGACTTGGAGGGGGACATGCAGGTGGTGTTGTTCCCATGTGCCTGCTGCTCTTGTCCTTGTCCTTCCAATTGTAAACAATTTTACAACACCAAGTTATAGTCCAGCAATTTTATTTTAAATTCACAAGCTTTCGGAGATTTTCTCCTTCCTCAGGCAAATCATTTGCCTGAGGAAGGAGAAAATCTCCGAAAGCTTGTGAATTTAAAATAAAATTGCTGGACTATAACTTGGTGTTGTAAAATTGTTTACAATTGTCAACCCCAGTCCATCACCGGCATCTCCACATCTTGTCCTTCCAGGTGGTAGAGGTCGCGGGTTTGGGAGGTGCTGTCGAAGAAGCCTTGGGGAGTTGCTGCAGTGCATCCTGTGGATGGTACACACTGCAGCTACAGTGTGCCGGTGGTGAAGGGAGTGATCGTTTAGGGTGGTGGATGGGGTGTGAATCAAGCGGGCTGTTTTGTCCTGGATGGTGTTGAGTTTCTTCAGTGTTGTTGCAGCTGTACTCATCCAGGCAAGTGGAGAGTATTCATCACACTCCTGACTTGTGCCTTGTAGATGGTGGAAAGGCTTTGGGGAGTCAGGAGGTGAGTCACTCGCCGCAGAATACCCAGCCTCTGGCCTGCTCTTGTAGCCACAGTATTTATGTGGCTGGTCCAGTTCAGTTTCTGGTCAATGGTGACCCCCAGGATGTTGTTGGTGGGGGATTCGGCGATGGTAATGCCGTTGAATGTCAAAAGGAGGTGATTGGACACTTGTTGGAGATGGTCATTGCCTGGCACTTGTTTGGCATGAATGTTACTTGCCACTTATCAGCCCAAGCCTGGATATTGTCCAGGTCTTGCTGCACGCGGACTGCTTCATTATCTGAGGGGCTGCAAATGGAACTGAACACTCTGCAATCACCACAATGTTCTACTTAGAGCAGAGAAGGTTGAGAGGAGATTTGATAGAAGTGTTCAAAATCATAAAGGGTTTAGATAAAGTAAATAAAGAGAAACTGTTCCCATTTGCAGAAGGGTCGAGAACCCGAGGACACAGATTTAAGTAGATTGGCAAAAGAACCAAAGGCGACACGGAGAAACTTTTTTGTTAACGCAGCAAGTTGTTATGATCTGGAATGTGCTGCCTGAAAGGGCGGTGGAAGCAGATTCAATCGTGGCTTTCAAAAAAGGAATTGAACAAATACTTGAAGGGAAAAAATGTGCAGGGCTACAGGAAAAGAGCAGCGAATTGGGACTAACTGGATTGCTCTTAGAGAGCGCCGGCACGGGATCAATGGGCCACCTTCTGTGCTGTAACTATTCAATGATTCTAAGGAATGAGGCATACTGAGGCAGCACCAACATCCTTGTGGAGAGGTTAAATAGAGCATTTAAACCAATATGGCACAGAGTGGGAAAAGTCTAAATTTGAGACGAGAAGCAAAGAGCAAGATTAATAAAGCTGTTGGAATAGAAGCAGAAAGAATGAGAAAATCTTGAGAAAGTGAAAGAGGCTGTCTGAGGTAATGAGATAAAAACATTTGCAGAAGGGGCATCAAAAAGTTCAATTAAAAAAGAATGAAAGAAAACACTTCAAAAAATGATTGAGTGGATAGGACTGAACCCAATACCCCTGATTATAATATTTTCAGGAGATAGGGAGGGGAAAACTTACATTTAATGTAAGAAAGGGACAAAGAAGAGTTAAAGAATGCTGGACTAAAACAAGGAAAAAAGTTATGCAAGATATGGAATCCAGCCCAAATTAACTGGACAGAAAAGAGAACAGTTCAGTCCCACTTCAGGATTTGAGCACATAATCCAGGCTGACACTCCCAGTGGAGCACCGAGGGAGTGCTGCACCGTCGGAGGGCCAGCCTTTTGGATGAGACATTAATTCGAGGTCCTGTTCAGGTGGTACGTAAAAGATCCCATCGCACTATTCAAAGAGGAGCAGGAAAATTCACCCCAGTGCGAGATAAAATAGTGAACATTCAGAACTGGACAGGTTAATCAAGGACAGACAGCACAGATTTTCTAAAGGCAAGTCTCATTTGACAAATTTGAGTCCACATTCCCTTCCACCACAACCCCCCCCCACGTGGCATGAGGAAGTGTATCAGCATGAATAGAAAATTGATTGATGGACAGGTGTAGATGAGGGTTGCTTACATTGGAGAAGGGTTGGAAGTGGTGTACCCCAGGGTCAGGTCCACTTTTGTTCTCCGAATATAATCAATGATTTGTCCATAGTGCAATGAAGGTTTACCAGACTGATTCCTGGGATGGCAGGACTGACTTACGAGGAGAGATTGGGTCGACTGGGCCTATATTCACTAGAGTTTAGAAGAATGAGGGGTGATCTCATCGAAACATATAAAATTCTAACAGGACCAGACAGACCAAATGCAGGGAGGATGTTCCCGATGGCTGGGGAGTCCAGAACCAGGGATCACAGTCTCAGGATACGGGGTATGCCATTTAGAACAGAGATAAGGAGAAATTTCTTCACTCAGAGGGTGGTGAACCTGTGGAATTCTCTACCACAGAAGGCAGTGGAGGCCAAGTCATTAGATGTATTCAAGAAGATAGATATATTTCTTAATGCTAAAAGGGATCAAGGGATATGGGGGGAAAAGCAGGAACAGGGAACTGAATTAGCGATCAGCCATGATCATTTTGAATGGCCTTCTCTTGCTCCTATTTTCTATGTTTCTATAGGGAGCACAATCTCAAATAGAGCTGCAGTTATGAGAGTGTTGAGATACTTGGACTATTCCACTAGAGAAGGATAAAGAATATTTAATTGAGATTTTAAAAATAGTTTTGATAGCATGAATACGGAAAGGCTATTTCCATTGGTTGGGATGTTAGTGATGAGGGACCATCAATTTAAAATTATCACTAAGGACAAGCAGAGAGATTAGAAGAAATTTCTTTATGCAGGGGGTTATTGGGGCATAGAATACTTTACTACAAGGAGTGGTTGAGACAGAGACCATTGTATCATTTAAAGGAAATTAGACAACATTTGAAGCAGAGGAGGATATAGGGTTATGGGGAGAGTGGAATTAGTATTGGATTGGGCTAGCACAGAGCCAGCACCAAAATGATGGGCTGAATGGCAGTCTTCTGTGCTGTAAACTTCTGTAGTCATTCAGTCTGTAGCTCAGAGAATCTATAATCCTCTATTACCATCACATCAAACTTTTTTTTTTAAAAACAAACTTTACCGCACTAACTTTAAATTCCCCCACTATGAACTTTGCCGCCTCCTACTGGATTTGGGTTGAGTGATGCAGGCAAGAGGGTGAGTGTGGCGGTGGGGAATAGACACGCCATGACCAATCCAGTGGGGAATGCACTGATACTTTATAAGTGTCGAGACTGCACTGGATCATTAGTATAATATGGATGGCAGAACAGTGAAAGGAATTGCAGAGACAAGCAGCTTTTCTAGCCAATGGTTCCTTTCACTTTTAAACAGTTCAATTTTTCTTAGTTGTAATCCAGCCATTTAGAGTTTATTCTTCTGCTGCAATCATTGGATCTCAAGCAGGTCATCAGCAGAAAGACTTTTGCATCTGCAAATGTTCACTGAATATTGTTCATAGCATTACATTTCAAACACAGGCAGATTTAATGTGCTTGTGCTGGTTTTCATTGTACAGTTAGCATCAGGCAAATCCAAGTAAGGATGAGGCTGTTTAGTAACAAGAGCTCTCCTTATTTACTCACATTCTCTTTCAACATGGTCTGAGCAGCCTCAGTCATCACACTTTTAGCATCAGTCTTTTTCTGCCGGTTAATAAAGATGATGCCAGCAAGCCAGCACACCAGTCCAACAGTGCCAGCGTACATCAGCTCCTTCTTAGCAATCGCAACACAACGATCAGGAAGGATTTCCATCATACCTTGGAAAACAAGACAGTTATCACAATGACTTCCTTGCATCAGGAGACAAGATGTCAGGTGGCATTTTACTGTACAGTAAGAAATAAATCAGCCTTAAATCACAGAAATTGCAGCACAGGACGACATTCAGCCCAACACCCGTGGTACTAGTGCTGTCTATTCTAATCCCATTTCCATGCTTTATCGGCGTATACAATACTCTTAAATGATGTTAAGTCTCTTTTAGCCAAATCACCTCTCAACTTTCTCTGCTCTAAGGAGAGCAACCCCAGCCTCTCCACATAACTAAGGTTCCTCATCCCTGGAACCATTCCAGTAAATCTTTTCTGCACCCTCTCTAAGGCCTTCACATCCTTCCTAAAATGCAGTGCCCAGATTTGGACACAACACTCCAGTTGTGGCCAAATCAGTGTTTTATAAAAGTTCATCATAACCGCCTTGATTTTTGTACTCTATGCCTCTATTTATAAAGCCCAGGATCCCGTATGCTTTTTTTAAAAAAAAACTCTCAACCTATCCTGCCATCTTCAAAGATTGGTGCACATATACCCCCAGGTCTCTGTATTCCTGCACCCCCTTTAGAATTGTACCATTGTACCAATCCGGCCAATTACCACCCTGTCTATTCTCAATCATCAAAGTGATGGAAGGTGTCGTCGACAGTGCTATCAAGCAGCACTTACCCACCAATAACCTGCTCACCGATGCTCACTTTGGGTTCCGCCAGGACCACTCGGCTCCAGACCTCATTACAGCCTTGGTCCAAACATGGACAAAAGAACTGAATTCCAGGTGAGGTGAGAGTGACTGTCCTTGACATCAAGGCAGCATTTGACAGAGTGTGGCACCAAGGAGTCCTAGTAAAATTGAAGTCAATGGGAATCAGGGGGAAACTCTCCAATGGCTGGAGTCATACCTAGCACAAAGGAAGATGGTAGCGGTTGTTGGAGGCCAATCATCACAGCCCCAGGGCATTGATACAGGAGTTCCTCAGGGCAGTGTCCTAGGCCCAACCATCTTCAGCTGCTTCATCGACGACCTTCCCTCCATCATAAGGTCAGAAACGGTGGTGTTCGCTGATGATTGCACAGTGTTCAGTTCCATTTACAACCCCTCAGATAATGAAGTAGCCCATGCCCACATGCAGAAAGACCTGGACAACATCCAGGCTTGGGCTGATACGTGGCAAGTAACATTCACGCCAGATAAGTGCCAGGCAATGACCATCTCCAACAAGAGAGTCTAACGACATCCCCTTGAAATTCAACAGCATTACCATCGCCGAATCCCCCAACAACATCCTGGGGGTCACCATTGACCAGAAACTTAACTGGACCAGCCACATAAATACTGTGGCTACAAGAGCACGTCAGAGGCTGGGTTTTCTGAGGTGAGTGACTCACCTCCTGACGCCCCAAAGCCTTTCCACCATCTACAAGGCAGTCAGGAGTGTGATGGAATACTCTCCATTTGCCTGGATGAGTGCAGTGCCAACAACACAAGAAGCTTGACGCCATCCAGGACAAAGCAGCCCGCTTGATTGGCACCCCATCCACCACTCAACATTCACTCCCTTCACGGGAGCACAGTGGCTGCAGTGTGTACCATCTACAGGATGCACTGCAGCAACTCGCTAAGGCTTCTTCGACAGCACCTCCCAAACCCGCGACTTCTACCATCTAGAAGGACAAGGGCAGCAGGCACATGGGAACAACACCACCTGCACGTTCCCCTCCAAGTCACACACCATCCCGACTTGGAAATATATCGCCGTTCCTTCATCATCGCTGGGTTAAAATCCTGGAACTCCTTTCCTAACAGCACTGTGGGAGAACCTTCACCACACGGACTGCAGCGGTTCAAGGCGGCGGCTCACCACCACCTTCTCAAGGGCGCTTAGCGATGGGCTGTAAATTCTGGCCTTGCCGGCGACTCCCACGTCTCATGAACGAATAAAAAAAAATTAGTTTATATTGCCTCTCCTTGTTCTTCCTACCAAAATGTATCACTTCGCACTTCTCCGCGTTAAATTTCATCTGCCACGTGTCTGCCCATGCCACCATTCTGTCTATATCCTCTTGAAGTCTAGCACTATTCTCCTCACTGTTTACTACCCTTCCAAGTTTTGTGTCATCTGCAAATTTTGAAATTGTGCCCTGTACACCCAAGTCCAAGTCATTAATACACAAGAAAAGCAGTGGTTCTAATACTGACCCCTGGGGAACACCTCCCTCCAGTCTGAAAAACAACCGTTCACCACTATTCTGTGCTCTGTCTCTTAGCCAATTTTGTATCCATGCTACCACTGCCCCTTTAATCCATGGGCATCAACTTTGCTGACAAGCCTATTATGTGGCACTTTATCAAACACCTTTTGGAAGTCCATATACATCACATCAACCGCATTGCCCTCATCAGCCCTCTGTTACCTCATCAAAAACAATCAAGTTAGTTCAACACAATTTGCCATTAACAAAGCCGTGCTGGTTTTCCTTAATCAATCCACACTTGTCCAAGTGACTAATTTTGTCCTGGATTATCGTTTCTAAAAGCTTCCTCACCAGAGGTTAAACTGACTGGCCTGTAGTTGCTGGGTTTATCCTTACACCCTTTCTTTGAACAAGGATGTTATTTGCAATTCTCCAGTCTCTAGCATCGTGTTTCTGTATAAAACCTAGCCCCATGTGCTTCTATCGCATTGTCGATCTGCACTCCTACCTTTAAAAATTTGTGCCTATGTACTTCTAGATCTTAGCGTTGAGTAAACTTCCTTTCACTGTTCCGTTCCACCCACAATGTACCATTTTACTGCTCTTTGCCCACTCAACTAACTAACCAGACCATGTCCCACCTGCAATCCTTTGCATTCTTCCTCACTTCACCAGGTCTCCTAATTTGGCACCAGTAAACTGATGATATTCTTCTTGTGCCCATGCACAAATTATTGATATAAAATGGGAAACAAAAAGATGCCCCAGCAGAGATTATTGGAGCCAAACAGCACCCACATTCTGCTAATCTGCAAAGCATCCATTCACCCCACATTTTATCTATCCTCTGGCTATCCCTCTAAACATGTGGCTATATTCCTTTATTACATGCCATAAATTTTCACAAGTCTAAGTGGCACCTATCAAAGGCTCTCTGAAAAACTGGTGTACACAACATCCATCACATGCCCGTTATCCGCACACTAAATTTAATCTAGTTAGACTCTTCACGTAAAACACGCCCTCTCCAAACCAGGCTGAAGGCTCCCAATTAATCCACGCCTATTCAAATGTTCATTAATTTCATCCTGATTACTGACTACGTTTACAGGCTCCAATGATCTCTGCTGGGGCATCTTTTGCTTCCCATTTTATATCAATAAAGTGAGGTAGTATCAGCTGGTCTATAATTTCCCGGCTTATCTCTTTCCTAAACGGGGTGTTCCCTCCCAGAACCACGATAGGGTCCCCCTTGTCCTCATCTCCCACCCCACCAGCCGCCACCTCCAAACACATCTTCCCCTCTCCTCCCAGCATTCCGAAGGGACCATTCCCTCCATGACACTCTGATCCACTCTTTCATCACCTCCAACACCCACTCTCCTTCCTGTGCGAGTGCAGGAGATGCAACACCTGCACTTTCCCCTCCTCCTCCTCCCTTCCCACCATACAGGATCCCAAACGCTTCTTCCAGATGAAGCAGCGATTTACTTGTACTTTCAATTTAGAACACTATTCGCTGCTCACAATGCGGTCTCCTCTACATTGGGGAGACCAAACGCAGATTGGGTGATTGCTTTGCTGAACACCTCCACTCTGTCCGCAAGCGTGACCCTGCCCTTCCGGTTGCTTGTCACTTTAATTCTCCATCCCACTCTGACCTCTGTCCTCAGCCCCTACACCATTCCAATGAAGCTAAATGGAAGGCACTTCACAACCTTCTGGACCGAACATTAATTTCAATAACTTGAAATCATAACTACCGCTCTCATTTTTTCAGATAGCAGCTTCTGTTAATGGTTCTGCTGTTGCCATTTACAGCTCCTCTAGACTCATTTTTTGTTTCTTTACTTGTAGAGGTCGCAGGTTTGGGAGGTGCTGTCGAAGGAGCCTTGGCGAGTTGCTGAAGTGCATCTTGTAGTTGGTACACACTGCAGCCACAGTGCACCGGTGGTGGAGGGAGTGAATGTTTAGGGTGGTGGATGGGGTGCCAATCAAGCAGGCTGCTTTGTCCTCAATGGTGTTGAGCTTCTTGAGTGTTGTTGGAGCTGCACTCATCCAGGCAAGTGGAGAGTATTCCACTGCACTCCTGACTTGTGACGCAGCTAGTTCTGGAGCACAAGTCTTCAGCACTACAGCTGGAATGTTGTCGGGGCCCATAGCCTTTGCTGTATCCAGTGCACTCAACCGTTTGATATCACGTGGAGTGAATCAAATTGGCTGAAGACCGGCTTCTGTGATGGTGGGGACCTCGGGAGGAGGCAGAGATGGATCACCCACTCTGGCCAAAGATGGTTGCAAACGCTTCAGCCTTGTCTTTTACACTCACGTGCTGAGCTCTGCCATCATTGAGGATGGGGATGTTCACGGAGTTCCTCCTCCCGAAAATTGTCCACCACCGTTCACGACTGGATATAGCAGGACTGCAGAGCTTTGAAATGATTCATAGATTGTGGGGTCGCTTAGCTCTGTCTATAGCTTGTTGCTTACGCTGTTTAGCATGCATGTAGTCCTATGTTGCAGCTTCACCAGGTTGGCACCTCATTTTCAGGTACACCTGGTGCTGCTCCTGGCATGCTCTTCTACACTCATTGAACCAGGGTTGAGCCCTTAAGCTTGTTGGTACTGGTAGAGTGAGGGATATGCCGAACCATAAGGTCACCACTCTCCTTCCCTTGCACCATCTTCACTTTTGTCATTAAAATCACTCCTGCCCTCCAATCCAGAGACCTTCCTTTTTGTTCTTTCCTCCTCTCCCCCCTTTTCCCTGGCTCTGTATTTGCTTAAAAAACTTAAATCTTTCACTTCTTCCAGTTTTGAAGAAGTCATCGACCTGAAACATGAACTGTTTCTTTCTGCACAGATGTTGCCCGACTTGGGAGTATTTCCAGCATTTTCTTTGTGTTTTTTATTTTGGGTGTAATATTTGCCACCTCCAGTCCTTTGGCATAATTCCTACTCCCTAACCTCCTTCAGTATTCTGTGATGCATATCATCCCAGCCCAGCGACATCTGTTTTTAGTCCCATTTAAAAAATAGGTATCCTTTTGAATATTTATTTTCTTCCCCATCCTCCTCAGATACCCCTAAAGTCTCACTTCCACTAAAAACCAATGAAGATAAGCTTTTCTGCCACTCCCTCAAAGTACCAGATGTCCATTCTGTTCCTTGCAGATAACTGTCCATAAGAGATAGGAGCAGGAGTAGGCCATTTGGCCCCTCGAGCCTGCTCCGCCATTCAATGAGATCCTGGATGATCTGATTTTTACCTCAACTCCACTTTCCCACCTTTTCCCCATATCCTTTGACTCCCTTGCTGATCAAAAATTTGTCTAACTCAGTTTTGAATGTATTCAATGACTCAGCCTCCACAGCTTTTTGGGGTAAAGAATTCCAAAGATTCACGACCCTCTGGGAGAAGAAATTCCTCATTTCCATCTTAAACGGGCGACCCCTTATTCTGAGACAATGCCCTCTAGTTTTAGATTCCCCCATGAGGGTAACATCCTCTCAGCATCTACCCTATAGAGTCCCCTCAGAATCTTATATGTTTCAATAAGATCTCCTCTCATTCTTCTAAATTCCAATGAGTATAGACCCAACCTGTTCAATCTTTCCTCATAAGACAACCCTTCCATACCCGGAATCAACCAAGTGAACCTTCTCTGAACTGCCTCCAATGCAAGTATGTCCTTCCTTAAATAAGGGCACCAGAGCTGTACGCAGTACTCCAGGTGTGGTCCAGCACCCTGTACAGCTGTAGCATGACTTCCCCGCTTTTATACTCCATCCCCTAGAAATAAAGGCCAATATTCCGATGGCCTTCCAGATTACCTGCTGCACCTGTATGTGGACTTTTTGTGTTTCATGTACGAGGACACCCAGATCCCTCTGTACTGCAGCATTTTGTAGTATTATAGGTTACAGTCCAGGTTCACTTCAAATCTTTACTTACAAACATTACATGTAGCCTGAACTCTGAACTTACAGTTCTACTGGAAGATCAGTTTACAAGTCGACAGATACACAGGATTGAGTAGAGACTAATCAAGATTGCTGTCCGTGTGTTCAGCAGTGTCCCGGAGACCCATGGTTTCAGTCTCAACCAGGCTGAATTAACTTGATAGAACAAATCTAGTTTAAAAGAGAGATTTTGGAGCTCCTTCAATGGCTGACTGTATAAATGCACCATTCATTGGTGCACTGAGTAATACAGACAGGTGGGTCAAAGGATTAGCCTATCTAGTCTTTACCTAGTTGGCTGATCTCAGCTGAAGCGACATAGAATTTGCTTCACCGTCCCTGGGCTAGGGGGATAACCCTGGTCCCTGTGCCAGGGTTCTTGTTCCTGAGTGCTATCCAGTGAGGACAGGATCAGATTCAACTGTTGAGCCACCCAAAGCTGGACTGTCTGCCAGTTTACGTTTACAAATGAACACTGACCAGTTGGGCAATATGCCAAAGGGAGTGATGGAAGCAGGTTCCATGTTAATCAACTCATGATTGAGGGAACCTTCAAGGCAGTCAAAGGCTGAATTTTACACCAGCCATTACAGTCCATTGGAAACTGCCTTCAGCCACCCCAATCGTGCTGAAAACGTGTTCCTAACACTCCACTGCCAACACCAAACACACTAACATTAAGCAGTGATACTATGCAATGGAGATAGGTTCCTCACTGGCACTGCTCATCCTTACCCATCAGATCCAGGGAGCTCTGGTGATTGGAGATGATAACATATGGACCCTTGACATCCAGATTCTCCAATCCCTTCACTTGAAGTTTAATTCCATACAAATTCTTGATGTGTTGCAACACGCTACGGACTAACCTAGAACAAAAAGCAAGGAATATGTTTAACAGAAGTGCAACTTGCCAAATTGGTATTCAGACAATTAGCAGATTGGAGGGACACCCGAACAAATTCTATACAGTTAGACAATGCGTACCACTGAATAAACAACTGCATAATTATACAAGTAACCCTTGCTCATTAACAGGAACGTCTCCGGGTAAGGCAAAAACTGACTAATGCTTTGACAAACAAAAAGTGACATTTCTTATGAATTTTAATTATGTTCTTGGTGAGGTGTCTCACTTAAGTGTTTCCTGGTACAATAACTAATTTATAAAGTAGAGCAGCATCACTGAAAACTGCAAGTGGTAGTGTGGTCAGGTAACAGATTCAATACATTGTGTCTTAAAAAGCAAGTCCCCTAAAAAACATGGCAAACAGCTTGGAGGTACTTTCAATGACATTAAAGACAAACATAAAAAGGAGTGTAAGTGGGTTAGTGCACTGTCCTTTCATCATTGGGGCCTGCACTTGAACATATTACAGGGACAACGTTCACTCGATTTGCTTTTCTACAGCATTTGTCTAAATGCAGGGAAACTTCTTGAAACACGAGCAGGGGAAAACAAGAGAAATAGTTGCTGGGAGTGACAGAGGTGGGGAGAGAGCTAAAGCACAGTTAAAGAGAAGGGTTTGAAGAGATTTTAAAAGTAGAGCAGAGGAGCTGGGCAGAGTTAAAAAGTCCAGGAGCACAGTGACTGATCAAACAATCAATAGTGGAGCAGAAAACAAGGAGGGGACAGAATCACAGGGGCGACGGCGGCCGGGGACAGAATCACAGGGGCGACGGCGGCCGGGGAGCTTGGACAGGCTGAAGGAAAACGTCTGCAGCAACTGGCAGAGGGGTAGAGCCGGGTGTGATCAGCAAACATATGGAAGTCAACCCTCATTGGTTTACTTTGAAACTGAAGATTCTCCTACTGGTGAGGAGTCATTCCCCATCAATGCCTCCATCAGGCAGCCCCTCAGCTTCCACAGTCACAAATTATAACCAAGTTTACCCAGTCTCATCAACTCAATCCCTATATCCCATGCCAATACACCTTACCTAGGTTGGGGTGTCCAAAACTGAACAATAATCCAAATGAGGTCTGTATAATCGCAACAGCCCATCAATGCTTTTATATCGGCGCTCAAAGCCCGTCGTTGGGTTGCTGCGTACAGCGTCGGGCGGGTTCGGGCGTACTGTGCCAGTTCTGCTTCACCCTCCCCCTCCCCCTTTCTTCTATTGTATTCCCATCTGACATTGTTACATCCAAAATGAATTACCTCACTTCATTAAACTGCAACTGCCAACATTCTGCTCACTTGCAGAATCTGCGTCCCCTACAATTACCTGCTCTCTACTTCACAATTTCATGTACCACCTGGCTTGGTACCATCCGCAAACTTGGAGATAGTCAATTCCCAAACCCAGGAGAGAATAAAGTGTTTGTTTTAGATCCCCGCTCGCAACATTCAGTTTTGTCCCAATGCACAAAGCTGAGGCAGAGAAATCGATGAACAGTGGCTGCCTTCATACACTAAAGGATTATAATGCACACTCTTAAACCGAGCAAACCATACATCAATCAGGAGACTCATCTCACTACAATCTCTATAATCACTAAAACAGAGAGTTTCTGGTGCACAGAGTCTTTGCTTCAACAAAAGTTTCATGACATCTGATCTGCAATCAGCATCATTTTCACTATTAAAACACGTGCTTAACACAGAAAGTACCAGTTACAACACAAGCACCCCTACCCCAAGAGTGACTAAACCCATGGGCAGAAACACTTTTCGCCTCACCTGTTATAAGAACATAAGAAATAGGAGCAGGAGTAGGCCATGTGGCCTCTCGAGCCTGCTCCGCCATTCATTATCATGGCTGATCTTCTGTCTCAATTCCACTTTCCCACCCTTATCCCCATATCCCTTGATTCCCTTACAGTCCAAAAATCTATTGATCTCAGCCTTGAATATACTCAACAACTGAGCCCTCTGGGGTAAAGAATTCCAAAGATTCACAACCCTCTGAAGAAATTTTTCCTCATCTCAGTCCTAAATGACTTTCCCTCCATCATAAGGTCAGAAGTGGGGATGTTTGCTGATAATTGCAGCAAGACTCCCTTACTATTATACTCCAACCTCCATTTGTTTCCCTAATTGCTTGCTGTACCTGCATATTAACTTTGTGATGTGTACGAGGACACCCAAATCCCTCCGAACCCCAACATTTTAGTGTCTCACCTTTTAAAAAAAATTCTGCTTTTCTATTCATCCTACCAAAGTGGATAATTTCACATTTCCCCACATTATACTCCACCTGCCACCTTCTCGCCCACTCACTTAACCTGCCTTACCCCTTTTCATCGTCCTCACAGCTTGCTTTCCGACCTAGCTTTGTATCATCAGCAAACTTGGATACATTACACTCGGTCCCTTCATCTAAGTCATTAATATAGATTGTAAATAGCTGAGGCCCAAGCACTGATCCTTGCGGCACCCCACTAGTTACAACCTGCCAACCTGAAAATGACCCATTTATTTCTACTGTTTTCTGTCAATTAACCAATCCTCAATTGATGCTAATGTATTACCCCAATCCCATGAGCCCTAATCTTGTGTAACAACCTCTTATGTGGCACCTTATCAAATACCTTTTGAAAATCCAAATACATTACATCCACTGGTTCCCCTTTATTTATCCTGTTAGTTACACCCTCAAAAAATTCTAATAGATTTGTCAAACACAATTTCCATTTCATAAAACTGTGGTGACTCTGGCCAATCATATGATTTTCTAAGTGACCTGTTACTACATCCTTAATAATAGATTCTAGAATTTTTCCTACTACCGCAGTCCGGCTATCTGGCCTATAGTTCTGATTTCTTTCTTCCTCCTTTCTTGAATAGCAGGGTTACATTTGCTACCTTTTAATCCACAGGGACCATTCTAGAATGTAGGGAATTCTGGAAGATCAAAACCAATGCATCCACTCTTAAAACCCTAGGATGTCAGCCATCAGGTCCAGTGGATTTCTCTGCTTTAGTCCCATCAATTTCTCCAGTACTTTTTCTTTACTAATTTTAATTACATTAAGTTCCTCAATCTCATTAGCCCCTTGGTTCCCCACTATTTCCAGTATGTTCTTTGTGTCTTCTAATGTGAAGACAGATACAAAATATTTGTTTAACATCTCTGCTTTCCAAACAATTTCACCATCTAAAAACAAAAAAAATTCTGACTTTCAAACAAACTTCTTGGAAATATTTCCCAATCCTACCTCACAACAAACAACTTTTAAATTTAATAACCAGTCAAAAAAGGTAAAATTAATTTAATGCAAGATCTTATTTTTCCTCGGGGGGTGGGTGGGTGGGTGTGGAGGAGAGAAGAGGGGCAGATACATGTGGTCCAGGGAGGCTCTTGACTGTCGAAATATAAAGGCCCCTCAGTTGACAAAGCATTCAATTTAAAATGCGTAGGCCAGCATCCATCACTCCTTGCTGTGGGCTGTTAGACCATTCTTGGGATGGGAGAAGAGAGCTACAATTGGTTTGGGGGGTGGGTAGAAGAAGGAAAGTAGAAAGTTAAATCTCTACCTTTTTATTCCCTTTCCTTATCTCAATTTCTAAAGCCGCAGAATACAACTGAAGAAAAAAAATCAATGGTATGAATGCAAATATTCAACGCGGAGTTGGTGGGGGGGGGCCTGGAAGGAAAGGTCAATTTCAAAATCTGCAATCAGCCTACATCGATTTAGAGCGGGGGCCACCGTTATCATGTGACAGCAACAGCCCACATTAGAGCAACCTGATTATCAGATACTGACCGGCAGCGAGCCATCAAACAAAATACAGAAGGGATTGTGTAATGTACAAACCACAGGCTGCTCGACCCCACAGGTTTCATTTCACAATAGCTCAATTTATCAAACATTAACCAGCATTTTAACCCTTGCTCAAACCTCACACAAGTGGAGGCTTCCTCAAACTAAACAATCCGTCTGCAACGTTGAGGGTCAGTTTAAAGTTTACTTTAGCCATTTCCAGACGATCAGTCACAGGTTGATGTCTTCTCTCCCACTCTATGGAGGAGAATCTTAGAAAGTTACGGCACAGAAGGAGGCCATTTGGCCTATTGTGTCCGTGCCGGCCGAAAAAGAGCCACCCAGCTCAATCCCACTTTCCAGCCCTTGGCCCGTAGCCCTGTAGGTTACAGCACTTCAAGTGCACATCCAGGTACTTTTTAAAATGAGTTGAGGGTTTCTGCCTCTCCCACCCTTTCAGGCAGTGAGTTCCAGACCCCCACCACCCTCTGGGGGAAACAATTTCTCCTCAGCTCCTCTCTAATCCTTCTACCAATCACTTCAAATCTATGCACCCTGGTCACTGACCCCTTTGCTAAGACAAATAGGTCCTTCCTATCCATTCTATCTAGTCTAGTCATAATTTCATACACCTCAATTAAATCTCCCCTCAGCCTCCTTTGTTCCAAAGAAAACAAGCCCAGCCTATCCAATCTTATCTCATAGCTAAAATTCTCCAGCCCTGGCAACATAGTCATAAATCCCCTCTGTACCCTCTCTAGTGCAATCACATCTTTCCTGTAATGTTGTGACCAGAACTGGGTGCAGTACTCAAGCTGTGACCCAACCAATGTTTTATACAGTTTGAGCATAACCTCCCTGCTCTTATATTCTATGCCTCGGCTAATAAAGGAAAGTATCCTGTATGCCTTCATAACCATCTTAGCCAACTGTCCTGCTACCTTCAGGGATCTGTGGACATGCACTCCAAGGTCCCTCACTTCCTCTACACCTCTCAGTACCCTCCCATTTATTGTGTATTCCCTTGCCTTGTTTGCCCTCCCCAAATGCATTACCTCACACTTCTCTGGATTGAATTCCATTTGCCACTTTTCTGCCCACCTGACCAGTCCATTGATATCTTCCTGCAGTCCACAGCTTTCCTCCTCACTATCAACCACACGGCCAATTTTTGTATTATTTGCAAACTTCTTGATCAAGCCCTCCACATTCAAGTCCAAATCATTAATATATTCCACAAAAAGCAAGGGAGCTTGTACTGAGCCCTGCGGAAACCCACTGGAAACAGCTTTCCAGTCGCAAAAACACCCGTCAACCATTACCCTTTGCTTCCTGCCACTGAGCCATTTTTGGACCCAACTTGCCACTTTCCCTTCGATCTCATGGGCTTTCACTTTTTTGACCAGACTGCCACGTAGGACCTTGTCAAAAGCCTTGCTAAAATCCATGTAGACTACATCAAAAGCATTACCCTCATCGACCCTACTTGCTGCCTGCAATAATAACACCCTTCACCCACTCATGCTGAGGATTTCACTCTATAGTCAACTTTCCTCAAATCTGTGTCAGGGAATGCAAGCACTGTTCTCAATGACCTTTGATAGGTCAAACAGTGCCTTCATGCCTCATAAGTCTAACCAACATTTATTATTGACACTTACTATCTCTACTGCCTATACCATTATACTACTTCATTCATCAAAATTCAAAATTTTTAACCTCTGCTAGCACTGTTGGGGGGGGGGTTTAAACTAACTTGGCAGGGGGATGGGATACAGAGTGGAGCTACAATAGGGGGTGATGTGCAGCCAAATATTGAGAAAAAAAACAAGTCAGCTTGGAAGACAGGGCAAATATGTAAGGGCAAGGCTGGATGGCATCTATTTTAATGCAAGGAGTCTTGCAAATAAGGTGGATGAACTGAAGGTGTTGATAAACACATGGGAGTATGACATTGTTGCTGTCACAGAGACATGGTTGAGGGAGGGGCAAGACTGGCAGCTCAATATTCCGGGGTACAGAATCTTCAGGCGAGACAGAGGGGGAGGTATAAGAGGAGGGGGGGTCGCAATATTAATTAAAGAATCAATTACTGCCATAAGGAGGGATGATATATTAGCAGGTTCCTCAAATGAGGCCATATGGGTGGAGCTTAAAAACAAAAAGGGGGCAAGCACTTTGATGGGAGTGTACTATAGGCCCCCAAACAGTCAGGGGGAGATAGAGGAACAGATATGTAGGCAAATCTCAGAAAATTGTGCAAATAATAGGGTAATAATAGTGGGGGATTTCAACTTCCCCAATATTAACTGGGATACTCAGAGTGTAAAAGGCTTAGAGGGCACAAAATTCTTAACGTGCATCCAGGAGAGCTTTTTGAGCCAGCATGTAGAAACTCCTACAAGAGAGGGGGCGGTACTGGACCTAATTCTAGGGAATGAGTCCGGCCAAATGGAAGAAGTGCGAGTAGGTGAGCACTTTGGTGACAGTGACCATAATTCAGTGAGATTTAAGGTGGTCATGGAAAAGGACAGGGAGGGGCCGGAAATAAAGGTTCTAAATTTGCCAACTTGCCCTAGTGGAATTTGAACTCACGACCTCTGGCCACTAGTCCAGTGACAGAAACAATTAGTTACCACACCCGAAGTAATCACCAGATAACTGCTGCTCCCACATCGCCTCCACTGATAAAGCCATCTCCACAAGCTTGATTCACTTTTAATGCCAAATGTTGATTTTCTTTTAAAACTCCCCATAAAACCCACGACGTGGACGACCACACCCATATCAAGGGAGTGTAACACCAGATACTCCTGGACAGATCCCAAAACTCTAGCCACTCCCACTCCTCCTCCCCCCAACCATACTCTGGCCGCACGCCGCCCTCCCACCAAACTCTGGCCCCCCTCCCCCACCTCTGGCTCCCCCTTTCCCCCCCCCCCCCTCCCTCCCATTCCCCCCCCTCCCGCCCCCCCCTCAAACCTCTCTTTCTCACCCCCCTCTCCCTCTGGCCCCCCTCTCCCTTTCCCCCCCACTCCCTTTCCCC